>NW_023604972.1:65445688-65466663 GCF_014898055.3 Talpa occidentalis
TTAAAAATAAAAATGGATATATCTCTAGCAAGCCTTGCTAATTAAAAGGTGAAAATCTGAAATAAATAGAATGAAAATTGAAAGAGGAGAAGTTATGAGATAATGCAGAAATCAGAGTATATACAATTAGAGACTACTGTGAAAATTTATATAGCAACAAATTCAATAACCAAAAGAAATGAACAACTTCTTGGAATTACACAATTATCTGAGACTGGATAGGGCAAAAGTTGAAATCCTGAAAAAGGGCCTCCTTGATGTCACAAGGGGTTAAGATACAACCTATGAGGCTATCCACAGCCACTGCAGCACGTTTTAGATCCCCAGCCAGGGAGCTACCCACATGGTATAGTACTGGGTGAATGCAACATCAGGTGTTTTATAGCAGTGCTCATTTTTTGGGCTTATGGGAACAGCAGTGGTGGTTGTGTAGTTTCTTGAATGCCTGTTTGGGACTCATGTTATAATATAGGTAAAATGACAATATTTCAACATGGTGTTTTTGTTTTCTTTTCTGTTATTGAATTTTCCCTCCTGTTACACCTCCTGGACAGAACTCCAGTTATTACATTCCTGTGAAGGTTTTACTGCTCACTCCTGTTATACAAACAATGAAATAGAAGAGGAATAAATTAAGAAAGTGATCCCATTTATGATCACCACAAATAAATAAATATCAAAGAGTAAACCAAGCAAGTGAGGTAAAATGTCTATACAAAGATAACTATTGGCATTGTTAAAAAAATAGAAGACATTAAAAAATGGAAAATTATTCTCTGTTCATGGATTGAAAGAAACAGCATCATCAAAATGATTTTCCCACCCACTGCAATACACAGATTGATTGAAAATCCAATAAAAATATCATTAGATTTTTCAAGGAAATGGAACAAAAACTGTTGAAATTCATATGGAATCACAAAAGATCCTGAACAGCCAAAATAACCCTAACCAAAAAAAAAAAAAAAGAGAGAGAGAGAGAGAATGTGTGTATCACATTTTCATACTTCAAATTATATTATAAAGCCATAATGATTAAAACAGCCTGGTACTGGAACAAAAACAGACACACAGACCAATGGAATGCAGTTGAGAGCCCAGAAGTAAACCTCTACCTATCTACAGTTAATTGATGACAAAAGGGTGAAAAAAATGCATTGGACCAAGAAACACATCTCCAGTAAATAGTTTGGGGTGAACTGGACAGCTGCAAACCAAAGAAATAAACCAGATCACTACCTCACACCGTACACAAAAAAAATATCAATTCATAACAGACAAATGAGTTAGACATAATACCCAAGATCATGAAATACATAGAACAAAACAGAGGCAAAACACTTCATGACATAAGCTTCAATGATGTATTTAGTGATTCATTATAATGGATTCATCCCTAACAGCAAGAAAAATAAGAGAATACAAACAGTTGGGAATACATAGAACTAAAATCTTCCACACATTTAAAGAAACTGTAATGAAAATGAACCCTACTGAATAAGAGAAAATATTTTCACACCATTTATCTCTCAAGGGACTGATAGAAGATCTACAAAAATCTCATACAACTCAACAAAAAGAAAACAGATAACGGTCAATAAATGGACAGAAAATCTAAACAGACTCTGCTTCAAAGGATACATGCAGACTGCAAATAGGTACATAAAAATATATTCATCCATCACTAGTCATCAGGAAAATGAACAAAAAAGAACAAAATGAAATATTATCTCACACCTGTGAGAATGATCCATATTGAAAAGACCATAAACAGCAAGTGCTGGTGAAGATATGGAGACAATGGAACTCTCCTACACTGCTGGTGGGAAGGCAGAATGGCCCAGCCCTCATGGAAAACAATATATAGGTGTTTCAAAATATTAAAAGTGGATCAGCCATATTATGCAGAAAATCCAATCCTACGTGTCTACCAAAAAACTTCAAAAACTCTAAATTGAAAACAAAATTCACTCCCATGATATTGCAACACTGTTTACAATAACTAAACTAAGGAAACAGCTTAAATGTCAAAAAACAGATGAGTGATTCTCCCCAGTGGCACAGTGGGTTGAGAACCGTGCTATGAAGCTGTCTGCAGCCACTGCAGCGCAGGTTTGATTTCTGGAGGGCCAGGAAGAAATCCACATGACATGGCAGATCTCTCTTGTCTTACCCACTGCTCCCCTCAGCAGAGTTTTTGGTCCATCTGCCTATTCTGCTCCCCATTCTGTCTCTGGTGAATTCTCTCACCCTCCTGTGCCTCTGACTGTACCCCAGTTCTTGTATAAATAAATAAATCTTAAAAAAAATGAGTGCATCAAGAAGACAATTTATATAAACACAATGGAATATTGCTCAGTGTTCAAAAATGATAAACCCGTGCCATTTGTGGCAATATGGTTGAAGCAGGAAAGGATATTGCTAAGTGAGTTAAGTCAGAAGGAGAAATATAAAGACCAGATTTTGTCAATAATGTAAAGAAACCAACCTAAGGATTAGTGAAAACAACTGTAAAACTAAGCATTGATATATTATTATAGAACTGAAGCATCCAGAGTGCGTAAAGGATGGCAGAGGAGTAAGAAGAACAAAGAGGGAAAGCTGAGACAAAGCATAAATATCCCGACTGCTTGCTCCAAAAATATACCCATTCATTGAGAATATAATTGAAAACTAAAAACTTACTAGTCATGGAAGTTTGTTCATCAATATTTGTTTCAAGACACTCAGTTTGAACATCAACCAAAACAGGTATGAAATTCCAATACCTAACAGTGCCCACTAATCAAAATCCAGTTTAATGCCATCCAACCAATAAGGTGCTGTATTGTGACTCTTCACGGTGAAGAGTCACACTACTTTCTGAAAAAATTAGCTTGGTTTGATCAAGTTTTGTTTTGGTGATCTTTAGGAAGGATAACAGTTAATGTTTATATTATTTTCGCATATATATCAAATATATCCTATGCATATGATATAGGCTATATGGTATATCTTATATATCACATATATAGACATACATATCTACATATATATTCATATATATATATATATATATATTTGTCTCTCTATATATCCCCCTCTAGTTTCAAATGTTGTGCTTGCCTTACTTATAAACTGTGACCTTATGAATTTGGGTCACATCTTTAAATCTCAATGAGCAAAATGGGGCTCTAATAATTTTCTCTTGAAAATTAAATGCATTTGGGTTGTTTCCAAAGCTTAGCTATTGTAAATAGTGCTACTACAAACATAGGGGTGCAGGTGCTCTTTGGAATTGATGTTTCTGTGTCCTTTGGGTAAATGCCTAGGAGTGGAATTGCTGGATCATAGTGGTTGGACCAGTTTGCACTCCCACCAACAGTGCAGGAGAGTTCCTTTTTCTCCACAACCTCGCCAACATTTGTTGTTGCTATTTTTTTTTTTTTTAATATGTGTCATTCTCACTGGTGTAAGATGGTATCTCATTGTAGAAAATAGATGACTGGATCAAGAAGATGTGGTACATATACACCATGGGATATTACTCAGCATTCAAAAAAGAAAACACATGCAATTTGCAGCAACATGGATGGAGCTGGAAGGGATCGTGCTCAGCGAAATAAGCCAGAAAGAAAAAGAAAAATACCAGATGGTCTCATTAATAGCAGGAATCTAGAAAACTTAAATAAGGGACCAGGAAAAAGAATAGCTATAAGAAAGAAAATATCAACATCAACAAACAACTATGAACCAGAGACACTCTATGGGGTTGGGGGTGGGGAAAAGAGGGCTTGGGGTCAAAATAAGGCGGTTGTAATTGTATGGGGAATATAAAAATAAAATTTAAATTAAAAAAAAGAAAATTAAATGCAGTAACTTATAAAGAATATCACCTTACACATTTCCAAGTGTGTACTCATTTAATTCATACATCTCCAGGAATCATTATCTACATTATACTGATGGATAATTTGAAGCACAAAAAGATCAAATAACTTGTCTTGTAACCAGCAATACCAGCATAAGTTCCATAGCCCATGCTCCGAACCTATGGAAAGTCATAGTGCCTTGACATTGATTTAGTTGAATTCTATCTCAATTATGGGTAAGGTTTCCTCCATATACTTCCATTCTTATTCAAGTTATCAGAGGTCCTGCCATATCATTTACATCACATTAGAAATCATCAATTGCTTTTGTGAATAGTGATAGGCCCTAGTTCCTAGACAACAACTGGGAACATTAAGTTTCATTTTTGTCCCCAGGCCTGCTCCAAACTAATTTGAGGGAGGAGAAAAGATTCCAGCAGCATGTTGGAGAATAGTCATAGAATAACATTTACATTGGTTCTAAAATTAATTCTTTCTTCCACATAAATATAAGTTCAAGTTCAAAGGGGGGGGGGGATAACCCTCCACTTTCAAGTAAAAAAAAAAAAAGGAAAATGAAATATACACAGAAAAATTAAATTAATTATTGAAATGTGACTTCAATAGGCTAGTAATGATAATAGCAACATAAGCAAATCTAACATTTTAATAGTAAAAGCAGAACAATAGCAACATCAGACAGTCCTATAATTCATTTAGTTAACAAATGTATATTGACTTTTGCATGTTGATTTTGTATCCTGCCACTTTACTGAACTGATTGATGAGTTGAATTAGCTTTTCTGTGGAGTTTTTGGGGTTCTCTATGTATAATATCATATCGTCTGCAAATAGTGATAGTTTGACTTCTTCTTTTCCTATTTGGATTCCTTGGATGTCTTGTTCCTATACACAAACAATAAATCTGAAGAAGAAGAAATAAAAAAAACCATCCCTTTTGTTATTGAAACAAAAAAAATCAAATATTTGGGAATAAATCTAACAAAAGAGATAAAGGACCTATACAAAGAAAACTATAAAACACTGTTAAAAGAAATAGAAGAAGACACAAAGAAATGGAGAGACATCCCCTGCTCGTGGATTGGAAGAATAAACATTATTAAAATGGCCATCCTTCCAAAAGCAATATACAGATTCAATGCTATTCCAATCAAAATTTCAATGTCATTCTTCAAAGAAATAGAACAATTATTGATGAAATTCATATGGAATCACAAAAAACCCCGAATAGCCAAAGCTCTCCTGAAAAAAAAAGAAGGGAATGGAGGCATTACACTCCCAGACTTCAAACTATACTACAAAGCCATAATCATCAAAACTGCATGGTATTGGAACAAGAACAGACATACAGACCAATGGAATCGAATAGAAAATCCAGAAATAAATCCACAGATTTATGGTCAACTAATCTTTGACAAAGGAGCAAAGACTATGCATTGGAGCAAAGAAAGTTTGTTCAATAAATGGTGCTGGGAAAACTGGGTCGCTACATGCAAAAGAATGAAGCTTGACCACTACCTCACACCATACACAAAAATCAACTCAAAATGGATTAAAGAACTAGACATAAGACCTGAAACCATAAAATATATAGAAGGAAATATAGGCGAAACACTACGTGATCTGCACATCAAAGACATCTTTACAGACACATCACCCAAAGCAGTGATAGTGAAGGCAAAGATAAACAGCTGGGACTACATCAAATTAAAGAGCTTCTGCACAGCAAAAGAGACAATAACAAAAACAAAGAGAAACCCCACCAACTGGGAGAACATTTTTGCACCCAACACTAATGATAAAGGACTGATCACAAAAATCTGCAAAGAGCTGATGAGACTCAGCAACAACAAAGAAAATAATCCAGTCAAAAAATGGGCACAAGAGCTAAAAAGAAACTTCTCTGAAGAGGAAATGCAAATGGCCAACAGGCATATGAAAAAATGTTCAACATCACTTGCCATCAGGGAAATGCAAATCAAAACTACCATGAGATACCATCTTACACCAGTGAGAATGGCACATATTAAAAAAACTAGCAACAACAAATGCTGGCGAGGGTGTGGAGAAAAAGGAACTCTTCTGCACTGTTGGTGGGAGTGCAAACTGGTCCAACCACTGTGGAGAGCTGTGTGGAGATTTCTGGACCTACTAAACATAGAGCTTCCATATGATCCAGCAATTCCACTCCTAGGTATTTACCCAAAGGACACAGAAACATCCATTCCAAAGAACACCTGCACCCCTATGTTTATAGCAGCACTGTTTACAATAGCTAAGCTTTGGAAACAACCCAAATGCCCAAAAATAGATGACTGGATCAAGAAGATGTGGTACATATATACCATGGAATATTACTCAGCATTCAAAAAAGATAAACACATGCAATTTGCAGCAACATGGATGGCGCTGGAAGGGATCATGCTCAGCGAAATAAGCCAAAAAGAAAAAGAAAAATACCGGATGGTCTCACTCATAGCAGGAATCTAGAAAACTTAAATAAGGGACCAGGAAAATGAATAACTATAAGAAAGTGAAAATCAAATCAACAAAAAACTATGAACCAGAGACAATTTTAGGGGGGCGGGGGCGGGAGGGGAGGGATTGGGGTCAGAATGGGGGGGCTGCAATTGTATGGGGAATATAACAATAAAATTTATAAAAAAAAAAAAAAAAAAAAAAAAAAAAAAAACAAATGTATATTGACCATACGTTATAGGCAACTGTGCTTTGTCCTCTGGTTCCTTGCTTGGAATCCAGTATTTCTTCATTGACCCTTTTCTTTTTCTATGTTCTTCTTACATACTTGTGATTCAGATATTGCCTTGGTGATAAAGGCCCACATCTTTATTACAAATTCTCATTTCCCCTCTGGTTGGCAATATAAAATGCCTATTGTTTGAAATATCTCTTCTCAAGAATTATTTATAAAATCAAAATGCAAAGAAAAGAAAATATATGTTCTTTTCTCCAAAACCCAGTTTTTTGCTGGTTTATGATTAAATTAACTACATATATTCCATTTCATTGTTCATTTAAAGTCTAAATACCAAGAGTCTAGAACAAGTCCAGTACCTCAAATCACCATTTCCACTACCCTATTTTTCCTCTTTTACAGTTGATGTATTAACATTTTACCTGTTTTATATGTTATCTCATGTAATATGCATTTTTTTTTTCTATGCACCATACTCCCATACAAGAACGCTGACATTAGGGATTAACTATTACTTTTATTTTGTTTCAAACTTTTTTTTAAAGATTTATTTATTTATACAAGAACTGGGATATAGGCCAGAGGTATGAGAAGGTGAGAGGATTCACCAGAGACAGAGCAGGGAGCAGAACAGGCAGACTGACAAAATGTACTGCTGAGGAGAGCAGCAGGTGAGATAGGAGAGGTCTGCCATGCCATGTGGGATTTTCCCTGGTTGGCCAGGAATCGAACCTGGGACACCTGGGCTGCAGACAGCTTCACAGTGTAGCGCTCAACCCGTTGTGCCACGGGGGATACCAACTATTACTTTTAAATATGTATGTGTGTCTATGCATAGACACACATATGTATGTATGTATTTATGTATATATATATATATATATATATATATAAATGTGCATAGATATCATGATACTTGGTATTTATGTAGTAAATCATGTTTGAAAGAAGAAATATTACAAAAATAAAATAAAATGAATTTCTAAACATTTGAACTAAGGGTTTGTAATTACAAATCCCAAGCTGTGTCCACTTTTTCTTTTATCATTGCCTCCTTCTTCACAGTTCTTTCTTCTGACATACATTGCCCAGATAGTTATTAGTTCTGTGGATACTACAGGCAGAAAACAAATCCACCAAACATATATTCTACTTGGTAAGCACAATATGTGTGCTTTGCTTTATATCAAGATGAATGTATGATCTGTTGTATATATGCACATTGGAGGACCTATTATTTTATGTTAAAAAAGAAAAACAATGTCACATGGATTTATATTGATTGAAACAGTATGTTACTGAATATCCATTGGAAAAGTTGGCATATGGACTTTAAGAGCCACACATTTTCACTTACCTATGGGAAAGGTTTTATGCACCTATTTTAGCATAATATATGATTTGCAACAAAGTATAAAGTGGATTATACTTTTATATTTCATCCCAGGAGTCCTCAATTTCATTTGTGAGGATTGCTTTTGGTATTTGGAGTTTTTGTGTGGTTCCATAAATATTTCATTAATGTTTTCTCTATTTCATTGAGAAATCCCATCAAAATTTTAATATGGATTACATTGACTCTTTGGGGACAGGACTAAAATGGTATGGGGAAAATAAACCAATAGGACTACATCATGTTAAATGTTTCTGCAGAGCAAATAAATTATTGCTAAACATATACCCAGTTAAGTGTTAGAAAATATGTACATATCATTCATATGACAAAGGTGCTAATGTATAATATCTACAAAGAAGTTATACAAATTAACAAGAAAACCAATTACCCACTAAAAAAAGGACAAAAGAGGTAAATAGAGAATTCTCCAAATAAGATATGCAGATGGTCAACAGGTACATAACAAAAATTCTCATAATTTTTATCATCAAGGAAATTTTAAAGATCACAATGAAATATCACCTTATAGTCATAAGAATGGTCCCTATAAAAAGGACCAGAACTACAAGTGTTGGCAAGAATATGGAGATAATGGAAATTTTGTATAGTGTTAGTGGGAATGTGGACTCATCCATCCCCTGTAGAAAGCTGTATGGTGGTTCTCAAAACATTAAAATTTGATTTATCATATAATTTAGCAATACTGCTCTAGTTAACTACCCAAAAAAATATTCAACCACAAATTTAAAGAAAGATATGCACTTCTATGTATATGCCAGCACTATTTACAATTGCCAAGTTATGGAATCAAGCACCCAAGACAGATGGTCGGATTAAGAAAAATATGAAAATGTGGTATATATAAACAAAGGAAAGTTACTCAACTAAAAAAAGAAAAATATATATAAGTATATATATTCATATGCATGCATACATACATACATACATACACATACATACCAACTGAAACAAACACTTGAGATCTTATTGGAGAATAGAGGCTACTATGGCAGGAAGGTGGACAGCAGAGAGAAAAAGAGGGGAGAGGGGCAATAGACTAGTTTGAGAACTTCCAAAAGGGCATATGATTACTAATCTTTTTTTAAAACTTTATATACAATATTAAATATTACCAAGTGCTTATTCCCTCAAGCATCACCAAAACAAACCTGAATTTATTGCCCATTGTAGAACAGGAAATCACCATTACATTAGATCCTTAATAACGTCCAGAGAGAAAGAAGAGGACAAATCTGTAAATTGGGATATTTATTGAGAGATTTGATTCTAGTTCAAGATAGGTCATTTGAAAATCGGGGCTTAGTTAAAACTGAGTACAAACCAGGACATAACAATTTAAAGATTTATGGACACAGTGTCTCTAAGAGTATCTGAGTGTTAATAATTATTGGATGTTTTGCACTGAGGAAAGCATGGCTATTTCAGAAAGGTCTTGGAATATATAATAACTTTACTCAAACTTCCATTTTCCTGGAGCATTAGTAAAGTTATGTTGATAAAAATACTGTAATTGTTAACACCATGATAATTTAGACAGTAAGCCTTATGAATTATTTCAATTCTCAAAAGTTATAACTGGAAATAAATAGATCTTCATTTTCTGAACATGGCCCCCCACCTCTGTATCTATCAGGAAAAAAACTAAGTTTTCAAATCCTGACTAACTTGTTTTCTCTATATTGTTATTAAAGGGCTTATCTTTCAAAAACAGTAGATACACAAATACTTTCACCCAATGCAAAATGCAAACATAAATTAATCAATCCATATATTATTTTTAGAACTGACATTGACTTAAATGCATCATTCCACTACAACATTTAAAAACTTAATTTAATCTTGTCTAGCTCTTTATTGAAATCTGCATCATTACACCTCTCCTTATTATAGCTCTTTGTTTACAAATAGTCTCCATGTACTATTCTGTCTTTCCTTCTCAATATCCTTAACGTCAGCACTAAATATCATTTAGGCATTCTAAGAAGCAATAATGTACTCAGTTGTCTATAAGGATCAGCTAGTACTACTAAAAGTCTTATTTAAAAATAATAAAAACCTAGAGCTGACATTTCTTTTTTCCATGTTGAAATACACAGGTAATGCATATTATTAATTATATAAAGGATAACATTGATATAAGATGTCTCTCATGATTTCTCTAAGTTTACTGTGAGTCAGCTGGCATGAAAAAATATGGAGAAGTGTAAATATTTCACTGTTTTTAAAATGATATGAGGATGTGGACAAGATATTAATCATTCATTACTCCCTGCTTTCCCTGGTTAAATAAACTTAATTTCTTAAAGACAAAGTATTTCCAAAAGAAAGTTCAGAAATATGACCAAAATAGTGTAGTACACCAGAACTGGAGAACCAACACAACAGTAAAATATCTTACATTCCCTTTTCAACAGAAGAAGGTGTTTGAAACCCAATGTTTCCAAAATTGAACATAGCAAACAAAGAATAACAGGTAGATTCACTCCCCCATGAGCTGAACAGGACTCACTTGGACAACCTCAGGTGAGACTATACCACTAGAACAAGATTTATTGGAAGAAATCCTTGTTGAAAAACGAAGAGTTGCAAGGACACACATTTTGCAGGGCATGGAAAAAAGATAAATAACACCTCCCACTGAAAGACCAGCACAGCCAAATGAAAACAGTAACAGGGACCACACTATAAGAAGTATCCTGGTCACGGAATTCTCTTTACCAATGAGTATTTGAAAAGCAATTCTGACCCGTCCTTTTGTATTCTTTGATTTTCCCACTGAAGTGTGACTAGTCAATGTGATGAAGAAGTAGTAGGAAATGAAAGGGGACTTTCCCTACAATAAGTCCCTAACTCAATAAGGAGGATGCCATTGTAAAAGTATCTAGTCAATGCATCTGTTAAAGTGGCTATGTGAAACAGCAGGGACCGGTAGAAACCCCAGAAAGAACAAACAACTAAAAAAACCAAAATAACACCACTATGGATCTGAAAACTGTATATAGAACAATAACATTCAAACAGATTGGAAACCACATACTAAATACAAACTAGATGATTGATTACTAAGATAAAAACAATTAATACCCAATGGATCTTAACATAACAGAAAAAATAACCAGAATACAATGCAAAAACTAACTGGCACACACACACACACACACACACACACACACAAAACAAACAAACAAACAAAACAAAACAAAAACATGAACTTCACAACTTGAATAGAAAATGAATCAACCATAAAACTTCTTCAACAATCAATTGCAAATTCTCTTGAAATAAATGACAAAAATAATCCTAAGTAAAAAGAGACATTTTTAAAAGAACAAAATGTAAAACACATTGTAAATGATGCAACGAGAAATAAAACCCTGCTGTAAGCTCTCAATAGTAGAGAAGAGATGACAAAGGATGGAGACATAGTAAAGATGAGAGAATCAGTGAACTGAAGGACAAGCATAGCATTGACTTAGTATAAACAACAAAAAAGAACATGACAAAAATTGAACACTTTCAGGTATTTATAGGATGCTAACATATTTATAGTCAGAGTTCCAGAAAGAAAGAAGACATTGGAACTGAAAGAATTCTAGATGAAATATGATTAGAAAACTTCCCTATAGAGTAACATTAATTTAGATTTTAACTTTGAAACCACAGAGGTCAGAGAAAAGAGTATAACATTTTTCAGTTGATGAAAAAAGAAAGGTCAACTGTGAATTCCATTTCCATTATAAATATTCTTCAAAAATGAGTGGGAAATAAAGGGCTTCTTATATTAGGAAAACTAAAAGAAATTGCTAGCAGGCATACCATTAAAAATATTTAATGGAAAATCTTGAGCAGAAATATAACAATAAAAAGGGAAATCTTGGAGCATTGAAGAAAGAAAGAACAATGGAAAGAATAGCTATTTGTGTCCATAAAATATATTACCCTATTCTCATAAGTTTTATTAAAATGTTGGATGATTGAGACAAAAAAAAGCTTAAAAAAGACTGAATATCTAGAAATATCAAACATAAAGAAAATTATATTTATTTATTTTTAAAGATTTATTTATTTATACAAGAACTGGGGTGTAGCCCAGAGGTGCAGGGGTAAGAGGATTCACCAGATATAGACTGGGGAACAGAACAGGTGGACTGACTGAAATACACTGCTGAGGGGATCAGCAGATGAGGCAGGAAAGGTCTGCTGCACCATATGGGTTTGCTCACCCTAGCCAGGATTGAACTTGTGCTACTTTGGCTGCAGATAGCTTCATAGTACTGAGACTTAACTCCTTGCACCATCAGGGAGGCCCTAAGAAAAAGATATTTAAATGGAAGAAGTAATGAGAATCAAAATGGAAGTAGGTAAACTTTTCAAAAAATATAGCATGTTGATACCAGTAGATGGTAATAAACAGGTATATGTTTATGTATTTAAGATTTGTTCAAAAATATGAAAAGTGAATCAAGATGGGATTCTTTAAGTAGATGCAAGTAGCTCTCAGGAAGACAAGAACAGCAGAATGAGGACCAGAAAATGAATAATCAATAATATATTGGCAGACTTGTGTTTTAACATATCCTTTCCACCAACGAAGGTACAGGGTTCCTTTCTCTCACTATCCTCACAAGCACTTGTTTCTGTATGTTGTGTGCTTATTTGTTTTTAACATGAACCATTTTGTACAGGCGCGAGGTAGTATCTCCGTGTGGTTTTGATTCACAGTTCCCTGATGAAAATTATATTGAATATTTTTCATGCACCTCTTTGCCATCTGCATTTTGGAGAAGGGCCTATTTAGCTCTTCTGCTAGAATTTCTTTTTTTTTTTCCTTAAGAAATCTCCCTAGTGTTTCAAAAGAGGCTGAACCACCTTGTCAGTATTCCCAACGACAGATGACAGTTCTTTTTTCTCTCCATCCTCACAATTTGTTTTGTCCAATGTTTTTGCTATGGACTATTCTTATAGGAGTGAGAGGATAACTCATTGTGATCTTATAAAAACTCATGTTAAGCAAATTTTCGTATGTCTGGAGGCCATCTGAATATCTTCTATGTAAAAAAGTCCATTTAGAAATTTTGTACATTTTTTGATTGAGTTGTCTGTTTTTTGTTGTTGGGTTGTATAAGTAATTTGTAAATTTTGGAAATTAGTTCCATATCAGATGTGTGAAATGCAGATATATTTTCTTTTATTTTGTGATAGTTTATATTGAGGTAAAAGGCATTTTACTCTGATGTAGTCACACTTATTTATTTTTGCTTTGGATTCCCTTGCCATTGGGGGTTAGTCCATAAATACAAGTTTGTGGTAGATATCCTATAATGTGTTCCCTATATTTTGTATCAAGAATTCAGTGCTTTGTTTTTTTATCTATATATTTAATCTATTCTCTATTATTTTTTTCTCTATGGAGTTAAGCATGGATTATGTATGTAATTATTTGTTTGTTGGTTTGTTTGCTTATTTATTTATTTATTTATTTGCATGTGGCTATCCATGTTTCCCAACACTAAGTTTTTTTTTTTTTTTTAAAGATTTATTTATTTATACAAGCGCTGGTTACAATCAGAAGCCTCTCCAGGGGCTGGGGATAAAAACAGCGCTGTAGAGGCTGCTGGCAGCTTCGCAGCCCAGTGCTCAATGGCTGTGCCACCAGCGGAGGCCCAACACTAATTGTTAAGGAATCTTTCCTTTTTCCATTGTATGCTCAAGTTTGTTGGTCTGGGTTACCTGTCAATATTTGTGTTGATTTATCTCTGGATTTTTATTCTGTTGTATTGATAAAAGTTTCTGTTCTTGATCCAATGATAAACTGTTTTGTTTACTGTTGCTGTGTAATATAATTTGAAGTTAATTACTGTGCTGCCTCCAATTTTCTTTTCTCTCATGAAAGCTTTAGTTATTTGAGGCTTTTTGTGGTTCCATATAAATTTTGTAATGACAAATTACCTTATACAATATGTCCATTTTAATGATGCATATTCTTCCATTACATAAACATGGGATATCTTGCCATTTCTTTGTGTCTTTTTCTATTTCCTATAATATAAATTGATAATTTTCAATATATATGTCCTTCACCTCCTTCATTAAATTTACTCCTGAATATTTCATTCTTTCTCATGTCATTATAAGTGGAATTATTTCTTTTATTTCCTTTCTTTTGATACATTTCATATAGACATGTAACTTTTTTTTGTGGATGGATTTTGTAACCTGATGTTTACTATATGCACTAATTATTTCTAATAGTTTTAATGTTTTTTGTAGACTTTTGGGTTCACTATGCATATTATCATGTCATTTTTTAATTGTGACACTTTCTCTTTTTTTCCAGTTTGGATGCCTATTACATCTTTTCCTGGCCCAATTGTTCTCTCTAGGAATTCCAAAACTATGTTGCATGATAATTGTGTTGCATAATAATTGTCTTACATAATAATTGTGTAATTACATTGCATAATAATTGTGTCTTGCTCCTTATCATAGTGGAATTGCTTTCAGCTTTTCATTATTGAGTATGGCATTACATGTGGGTTTGTCATATATACTTTCCATAACTTTTAAATATTTCCCACTTTATTCCAACTTCATTGAGTGTTTATTATCATAAATCTATGTTCAATCTTATCAAATGCTTTTTCTTCATCTATTGAAATTTTCATGTGATTTTTTTGTTCACTTTTATTAATTTGGTGAATGACATTGATAGATTTGTATATGTTGAACTAGTTTTACACCCTGGGATAAAGTCTACTTGATTTTGGTGGATGATTCTCATGTTATTATATTTTGTTTGCTGGAATTGGGTTGAGTATTTTTGTATCTATGTTCAGCAGGGATATTGTTCTATAATTTCTTGTTTTCTGTACTCTCCTTGTCTGCTTTGGGGATTAGAGTAATGCTGTCCTCAGAATGTGTTAAGGAGTTTTCTAACTACTTCATTTATTTTTGAAGAATTTGAGTATGATATGTGTCATTAACACTTTGAATGTTTTGTAGAATTCACTGGATAGAGTATTTGGTCCTGAACTTTTGTTCTTAATTACAGCATTTGTGATTGGATTGTTTAAACCGTCTATTTCATCTGGATTCAGTCTTGGAAATTTGTATGAATCTAAAATTTTGTCATTTTCTTCTAGGTTGTCCACTCTGTTTGCATAGATAAGTTTGTAATAGAATGTCATGGTCCTATGAATTTATGCAGTACCTGTTCTAATTTTGCCACTTTCATTTTGATTCTTTTTATTAGATTTTTCCCACATCTCTTTTTCATAATCTTCCTAAGGGATTGTTGGTATTTTTGTTTATATTTTCAAAGAACCAGCTCTTAGCGTCATTGTACTTATGTATTGGTTTGTTCTTTTTATATTCTCACAGCTGCAGATTATATTATTTTTTTTTTAAATATGGGAGTGTATTGTTATAAATTTACCACATGGTAGCTTGTCTCTCTCACGTCATTAGTCAACAGATACTTTTTGATTTCTTCCTTGATCTAGGAACTGTTTAGAAGCATGTTGCTTAGTCTCTACAATTTTGGTTTATTTCAGGACTCCTTATGTTTTAATTAATTCATTATTTAAAAATAAAGTACCATTGCTTACATCCATGTTGTAATTTGACAGTATAGGATTTCCCTCCTCACATGAAGACACTATAGCTCTCTTACCACCAAAGCACCCATGGTCTCCCCCTCTCCACACAGCTCTATGCCACAGATATGTGGTCAGCTTTCAAGTGTTGTCTTTTTTCACCCTTTGTTTAGTTTCTCTATATTCTACATATAAATGACACCATCTGATATTTATCATTCATCTTCTGAGGGGAGCATCGGGTGGCAGGAGAGGTCTGCTCGCCATGTGGGACCCTCCTCCGGTGGCCGAGGAGCAGCCGGGGATCGAACCAGCGCCGCAGAGGCCACGGGCAGCTTCGCAACCCAGCGCTCAACCACTGCGCCACCGGGGAGGCCCTGATTATCTTTTTTTAGTTAAAAGTCTAGTTAATGTGATAGAGTAGTTCCTGTTTTATCTCTGTATTATTGGTTTGTAAAACCTACCTCTGCTATTTTATTTTAATTTAAATATTTGTCTTTCCATTTTAGTTATTTTTTCTATTTTAATTATTTTTTCTTATATAGCCCTAATAGTTCTCTCACCACCACATCATGCATGAAACATCACCACATACTCTTGTATTCTTCTATCTCCTGTTTTGACCCTGTCCTTCCCCTCCCATGCTGTATAACTCAGATGAATGGTCAGCCTGGTAGTTTTAACTTTTTCTAGACCTTTTTGTTTGGTTTCTCTGTATTCTAATATATAAATTAGAACATATAATACATATCTTATTTCCTACTGACTTATTTTAGCTATCATAATCCCTTCTAGCTCCATCCATTTTGCAGCAAATGATATGAGTGTGTCTTTTTTGATCACAGAGTAACAATTTATTGTGTAAATATAACATATTTTTAATCACTAGTCTGTTTTGGGGAAGTGGGTTGTTTCCATATTATGTCTAATGTAAATAGTACTGCAATAAACATAGTTGTGCCCTTTCAAATTAGTGCTTTGAGTCCTTGGGGTAGAGTTTCGAGGATTGAAATCTCTGGATCATATAGTAGTTCCATTTTTAATGTTCCAAGGAACCTCCACACAGATTCCATAGCAGAGGGACAAGTTTACATTCCACCAAATGTAGAAGGTCTTTTTTATCTCCCATCCTCTCAGCATTAGTTTTTCCAGTTTTTTGTTTGTTGCTTTTTTTTTTTTTTTTTTTTTTTTAATGTGGGCCACTCTCACAGGAGTAAAGTGGTGTCTCATTGTGGTTGTTTTTTTTCATTTCAATGATAGTGACGTTGAACTTTTTTCATATGCCAGTTAGTCATTTTCATTTCTTCATTTTGAGAGGGTCTTTTTAGTTCTTTGCTCATTTTTTGATTGAGTTTTTTGCATTGCTTTTGAGTTGTGTATGATGCATTTATATGCAACAAGTTCAACAATCTAGAAGAGATTTACAAATTCTTAGAACTATACATCAACCAAAGCTGAACAAAGAAAAAAGACAGCATAACACAACAAATGACAAGGAGTGAAATGAACCATATTCAAAGCCTCCAAACAAACACGGGACCAGATAGTTTACAAACATGTTCTACCAAATTCAAAAAATCTAATGCCTAGCCTAAAAAACTCTTTCAATAATTGAGAAAGAAGGAAAAACAAAATGCATTCATGACACCAACATTACACTAATAACAAAACCAAACAAGACAAAAAAAAATAAAACTAGAGACAAATCTCCCTAATGAATCCAGAAGCAAAAATCCTCAATAAATTTTAACAAACTGTTTTTTGTTCCAGTAATAACTGCTTTACTTTATGGCTATGTAGTATAGTTTGAAGTTTGGAAGTGTGATGTCTCCATTCTTCTTTGTTTTAGTCAGTAGGGTTTTGGCTATTCCTGGTTTCTTGTGTTTCCATATGAATTTCATCAGTATTTCTTCCATTTCATTGAAGAATGTCATTGAGATTTTTATTGGAGTAGCATTGAATCTGTAAATTGCTTTGATAGGATGGCCATTTTAATAATGTCATTTCTTCCAATCATGAGCAGGGAATGTTTTTCCATTTCTTTGTGTCTTCTTCTATTTGTTTTAACAGTGATTTATAGTTGTCTTTGTATAGTTCCTTCACCTCTTTTGTTAGGTTTATTCCCACATTTGATTTTTTTGTTTCAATTATAAAAGGGATGGTTTCCTTGATTTTATTCTTCTTCAGATTGATTGTTTTATGTATAGGAAGGCTACTGATTTTTGTGTGTTGATTTTGTATCCTGCTACTTTACTAAACTGGTTGATTATTTGAGTAGTTTTTTTTCTGTGGAGTTTTAGGGTTCTCTCTATATAATATATATTGGGTTCTTTCTATAATATATATAGGGTTCTCTCTATATAATATATATTCTGCAATAGTGATAGCTTTATTCCTTCTTTCCCTATTTGGATTCCTTTGTATGTCTTTCTCTTGTCTTATTTCTCTGTCTAGGACCTCTCAGTATTATATTGAAGAGAAGTTGGTGGAGGACATCCTTGTCTTGCTCCTGATCTTAAAGGGAAAGACCCTCAGCTTTTCACCATTGAGAATAATATTGACTACGGGTTTGTCATATGTGGCTTTTAATATTATTAAACGATGTTCCTTTTATCCCAAGAATTTCAAGGGCCTTCATCATAAATGGTTGTTGGACTTTGACATATGCTTTCTCAGCATCTATTGATATGTTCATATGGTTTTATTTTTCTTTTTGTTGATGTGTTGGATTACACTAATTGGTTTTTGTATGTTGAACCATCCTTGTGTCATGAAATGAATGCTACTTGATCATAGGTGAATTATCACTCTGATGCATTGTTCAATTCTGTGGCAAGGATTTTGTTGAGGATTTTTGCATCAGTGTTCATTAGGGTGATTGGCCTATAATTTTCTTTTTTGTGTGTTTGTCTTTGTTTGGCTTGGTATTCGTGGTATCGTTGGCTTTGTAGAACATATGGGAATGCAAACTGGTCCAACCACTATGGAAAACTGGAGGTTCCTCAGTCCACTGAAAATGGTGCTACCATATGACCCAGCAATTTAACTACTAGGGATCTACCCATAGGACACAAAAACATTGATTCAAAAGAACACCTGCGCCCCGTGTTTATTGCAGCACTACTTACAAGAGGTAAAACCTGGAACAACTCAAATGCCCAAAAATAGATGACTGGATCAAGAAAATGTGGTATATATAGACAATGGAATACTATTCAGCATCAAAAAAAGATAAACTCATAGCCATTTGCAGCACATGGATGGAGCTAGAAGGATTAATTCAGTGAAACAAGTCAGAAGGAAAAATAAAAATATTGTGGTGGTTTCATTATAGCAGGAATATAGTGGAACCAATAAGAATCAAGTGTAAAAATAATAACATACAAAACACAACAAAGCAATAACAGACAATTATAATCCAGAGACATACTGCAGGGAGGAGGAGGGAGAAAAATCAGAGGGAAGGAGGGAGGAGGACAGCAGACTGGTGATGGTACGTGGGTGCATTTGTGAGGGAATTCTATGGTGACTATACCTCAGGGGGTGGGGAAAAAACAAATATTGTTTAAAAATGAACAATGATATAAAAAAAAACAAATTGAATCCAACAAACATCAAAAGTATTATACACCATGACAGGTGGAATTTATTCAGAGACACAAGGATGATTCAAAATCCAACATTAGTTGAAGCAATTCACCATATTAATAACAAAACAAATTAAAAACAATAGATGCTGAAATAAACATGTGATAAAATCCAATATTCATTATGATGATGATACTTTGTGGAACTAAGGAAAATGAATATCTTAGTAGCTATGATAATTCTTATTTTTTTTAAAGATCTTATTTATTTTTGCAGAAAGAACTGGAGTGCAGACCAGAGGTGCAGCGGTATGAGAGGATTCACAGAGACAGAGCAGGGGCAGAACAGGTGATTGACTGAAATACAAGATTGAGTGGATCGGTGGACGAGACAGGAGATGTCTGCTGTACCATATGTGGGTCAACTCTCTGACTGGCCATGGAACTCAGGCCATCACAGTGATAGCATTGAGACTCACCCCTAGGCACAAAGGTGGCCTGCTAATATTATTCTTAATGGTGAAACAATGGAAACCTTTCCATTAAGATTTGGAACAAGGCAAGGATGTCCAATTTCACCACTGCTTTTCTTTCTTTTTTTTTTTTTTTTTAAAGATTTTTTTTTTATTTATTTATTTAGACAAGCACTGGGTACACTCAGAAGTGCGGGAGGGTGAGGGAATTTTGCCAGAGCCCAGAGCAGAGAGCAGAGCAGGCAGAAGCCTAAGTACAACTACACTGCTGGAGGGGAGCAGTGGGTGCAGGAGAGGTCTGCACGCCATGTGGGACCTTCTTTCCGGTGGCCGGGGAGCAGCCGGGATCTAACCAGCACTGCAGAGGCTGCGGGCAGCTTTGCAACCCAGCGCTCAACCACTGCACCACGTGGAGGCCCCCACCACTGCTTTTTCAATATAGTACTAGAAGTCCTAACTAGGGCAATTAGGCAAGAGAAAAATATAAAAGAATCCAAAGGGAAACAGGAAGTAAAAGCATCATTATATTGTAGATTATATGATAATGTATATAGAAGAACTCTAAAATCTTCATGAAAACTAATTAAAACAATAAACCAGTTAGTAAAGTAGCTGGTTGCAAAATTAAGACACCAAAATCAGTAGCCTTCCTATATGTAGGCAATCATTCTCAAGAGGAAGAAATTAAGAAAATTATCTCATTTACAATATACCTCCCCCAAAATTAAATACCTCAGAATAAACTTAACAAATGCAGTGAAATGTCTATGCAAGGAAACTACAAAACACTGCTAAAAGAAATAGAAGACAAAAAAAGGAAAGGTATTTCTTGCTCATGGATCAGGATAATTAACATTATATAATAATGGTCATACTACCAGAAGCAATTTACAAATTCAAGGCATTCCCATAAAAATCTCAATGGCATTCTTCAAATAAATGGGATATAATTGAAATGCTTATGAAACCAAAAAAACAAACAAACAAAACAAACAAAAAATCCTTGACTAAACTGGGAGAAACAGAGTATAGCATACCCAGATTCAAACAATACTGCTCAATCATTATAAAAAACAATAAACACCCTATATTGTTATTAAATTGAAAGGAAGAAATAACCATACATAGTTGGTCAACTAATCTATGACAAAGAAGCAAAAGAATATACACTGTAATAAGGAAAGCTTCTCCAAATAAATGGTGTTGGGAAACTGGTCCGCAACATGCAAAAGAATGAAACTAGACTACTATCATACCACATACAAAAATCCACTCAAGATGTGTAAAAGACTAATGTAAGACCTGACACCATAAA
>NW_023604972.1:65466763-65497514 GCF_014898055.3 Talpa occidentalis
GTTCCAGTGTATAAACTTTGCTCCCTTTTGTATATTAATTGTCCATAGATGTGTGGTTTATTTCAACAGCTCTGAAATCTATTCCATTTTCTGTATGTCTGTTTTGTTCCAGAACATGCTGTTTTAACTATTATGGCTTCATAGTACAGTTTGAAATTGCAAGTGTGATACTTAAACTTTTTTCCTCTTAGTCTGGAGAGGAGAGATAGCCAGGAGAGATTTGGATATTCAGGGGTGTTTTTCTTTGTGTGAGTGTGTGTGTGTGTGTGTGTGTGTGTGTGGTTTCATATAAATTTCAGAAATATTTGTTCAATTTCTTTGCAGAGTGCCACTGGGATTCTTATTAGGATTGCATTGAATCTGTAATTTGCTTCGGTATGATGGCCATTTTGACAATATTGATACTTCCAACCATGAGCAGGGTATATTTTCCAGTTTTTGAGTCTTCTATTTCTTTTAACAGTATTTTATAGCTTTTCTTATAAAATGTCTTTGTTGATATTTGTCTTGTGATCCAGTATATGGTAGATTTTGGATAATGATCTGTGTGCACTTGAGATAAAAGTGAATTCATTTATTTGGGGGGGGAGTGCAGTGTCCTAAAATGTCTGTTAGGCCCATGTAATTTAGATCTTTGTCTAGGGCTAGTGTGTCCTTGTTTTGATCTTAGTGTATCTGTTGATGTTTGTCTTGTGGCCCAATATGTGATCAATCTTGGAGAATGATCCATGTGCACTTGAGATAAATGTGTGCTCGCATTGTTTTGGGTGGAGTGTTCTATAAATGTCTACTAAGCCTGGGCCTCCCCTGGTGGCGCAGTGGTTGAGTGCTAGACTGCAAAGCTGCCCGCAGCCTCTGCAGCGCTGGTTCGATTCCTGGTGGCTGGCTTGAGTCCCACATGGCACACAGACCTCTCCTGCCATGCTTGATGCTCCCCTCAGCAGTGTACTTCAGTCTTCTGCCTGTTCTGTAAACTGCTCTGGCTCTGGTGAATTCTCTCGCCCTCCCGCGCTTCTGACTGTACCCAGTGCTTGTATAAATAAATAAATAAATCTTAAAAAAAAAGAACCAAAAAAAAATGTCTTTTAAGCCCATGGTATATAGGTCTTTGTTTAGGGCTCTGGTGTCCTTGTTTATTTTTTGTCTCATTGTTATGCCCATTGGAAAGAGTAGTGTGTTGAAGTCTTCTACTACGTATCTATTTTCTCTGTTTTCAGAGATGAAAATAATTGATATATTTTGGTGCTCCTTTATTTGGTCAGTATATATTGATAAGTGTTATATCTTCCTGTTATATCTTCTCCCCTTAATTATAATGTAGTGTCCATCTATTTTTTTTTTACCTTTTTTAGTTTGAAGTCTATTTCATTAGATAAAAGTATAGTTGTTCCTACCGACTTTTTTGATCCATTTGCTTGTAGGATTGTTTTCCAACCTTATACTTTCAGTCTATGTTTATCTTTTGTAGTTAAATGTGTTTTCTGGGAGAGCAGAAGTTCAGATTTTATTATTTTTTTAAAAGATTTATATTTTATTTTTATTTATACAAGCACTGGGTACAGTCAGAAGTGCAGGAGGTGAGAGAATTCATTCAGAGCCAGAGCGAGGAACAGAACAGGCAGACTGATGAAATACACTGCTGAGGGGAGCAGCGGGCATGACAGGAAAGGTCTGCGTGCCATGTGGGACCCTCGCTGGTGGCCAGGGATCGAACCAGCACTGCAGAGCTGCGGCAGCTTCGCAGGCCAGCACTCAACTTCTGCGCCACCAGGGGAGGCCCTGGATTTTATTTTTAATCCAGCCTGCTACTCTGTGTCTTGATGAGTTTAGTCCATTTACATTTAGAGTTAATATTGATAGATTTGGCATCTGTATTTGCTATTTTGTGTGTGTATGTGTGTGTGATTCTATTCCTTACCTTATTCTGTTCTTCCTATTCATTCCTCTGTTGATTTTGGCTTTAGGGCTTCTTGTAATATTTTTGGAATGGGTTTATTTTACAGCTCTGAAATCTATTCCATTGTTTCCATGAAACTGAAGAGAATAAACTCACAACATTTGCAGCAACATGGATGGAGTTGGAAAGGATTACGCTAAGCGAAGTAAGTCAGATGGAAAAAGAGCAATTGAATGGTTTCACTTATATGTGAAATATAGAGAACCAACCAAAAGTGTCAGGAAAAAAGACAAAACCTACAAGCTGACCATAGATCTGGGACTTACAGCAGAGGAGAAGAAGGTAGAGCAGTCAGATCAGGGGAGGAAGAGCACAAGAGACTGTAGTGATGGATCACTGGTCCTTTGGTGGCGGGAGTACTATGGGGACAACACCTGAGGAAGATATCAAATACAGCACAAAATTAACAATGATGTAATAAAATAATTAAGCAGTCAATCAACAATATTTTTTCAGTGGAAAAAAAAAGTATTCCTGAAGATTTTGGCTAAAGAAATTTAACATAATTTTAGTTAGTTCATACAACCTGGGAAGAGTGTTCATTCCTTAGAGTGTTGCTACATCTCCATGAACATGGGAGTTTTCAAAATATGGAACCATTTTGGGAGTGGAGAAATCTTGGGTTCTTGTCCCAAGTCTGCTCTATTGTCACTTACCCCCTAAGTGATCCAGGAAACCTATAACAATCCTGTGAAAATTTAGTTTCCTCAAATACAAGAAAGTCATTGGGCCAAATGACGCCTATGACTCTTGTGTGAATGGCTCTTTTTGTTTGTTTGTTTGTTTTTAAGATTTATTTATTTATGCATACAAGAGCTGGGGTACAGGCCAGAGATATGGGGGGTGAGAGGATCCACCAAAGACAGAGTAGGGAGCAGAACAGGCAGAGTGGCCAAAATACACAGCTGAGGGAAGCAGTGGGTGAGTCAGGAGCAGTCTGCTGTGCCATGTGGGTAGCTTCCTGGCCAGCCGGGGATCGAACTCATGCTGCAGAGGCCACAAATTGCTTCATAGTGTGGTGCTTAACCCCTTGCACCATCAGGGAGACCTGGTGGTGGTAGAGGCCCCTGAATGGCTCTTGAAACCAATGACAGCATGGGCTGGTTGGCCTCCTCACAGGAGGGAATGGACTCCCAGCTCCTATCTGGCAACTAGCACTTGCAGTGATCATAATGGTTAGTGGGACAGGGGAAGCAATACAATATGATCTGCTAACCTGAATTGTTCACCCTGATCATAGTTGGGGGGAAAAAGTAGTTCTGAAGGACTCCAGGTATGCTAAAACAGGCATGCTTAGATTTACATAATTACAGAAAATGAAACCATTTTATTATTCCACTAAAATATCTACCAGATTTGAGCAGGGGGTGGGGTTTGGTAATGAGAGAAAGGACAATAAGAGATTAAAGAACCAGGTTAGCGCTGCCTATTTGTATGCCCAGTTCATATATGCACATTTAATTCTTTGAATTTCCTTATCACTGAAACATAGAGATGTTTATTGTCCTGAGCCAATTTCACCCTCAGTGACTCTGCAATAGTGATATGTTTCCTTCCAAGACTGCCAAAACTGTGACTTACTAGTCTTTTATGGTCCAGGTATGCAAAAGACTAAACATTTATTTGCTATACCACATAACAGATATTAAGCTGACCTTTTTCTCCCTCACTAATGTTATGTTGCAGTGGTGGTGGTGGAGGAGGCTTATTTATCTTTTTAATGCAAATCTGTTTCTTTCTCAGATTGTTAAGTCTATTTTTAAAATCTACTTGAACTTGAACATAATATATTTTATGGACAATTTCCCTCCTCACCATTTTACTCCCCAATAAACCCAAGTGCAAGTAGACTGAGAAAACAGAATTAGAGGTGGCTGCTCATACTCCGGAGGGAAAGTGTGGCACATATCCCACTGTTGTGACTCACTGAGACAGCCAGAGGATCATTCAAGTCCTAAAGAGAATTTTAAGGGTCTGAATTACCCACTTTCGATGTCTACATCTGTCAAATTAACTGCCCTCTTGTCTAATTCTTATTCATGGGGTAACATATAGCTATAATTAAAGATGAAATATATGGGGTCAATTTCTAATAGTAAGACTTGCTCAGCGACAGAGCATGTGAAAACTGAGTAATTTCCATTTCTAATGACTGGAAACTCCATTGAGTCATGGTTGGATTAGATGCATCCTTGACTGTGGGATGGAAAGAGAAAATGTCTTCTAAAAGACTTTAGTGTTTTCATTAACTTAAGCATATTCTTTCCTAAATGTATTGTGTTCTGTCTATATATCCTCTCAAAATGCAATTACATTTTCTTTTTCATATTTTTCAGCCAAATTTTCACTACCTTGTGCCTATAATTATTCTGGAAATACATGACATAGTGGAATAAAACTGAAATACAGGACTACAATGTCTGCCAAGTGAACCAGGATGGGAGAAACTTAGAGTCACACCACTTACTGAATCAAACTAGATTCATGCGTTATATCAGTGGATGTTCGGGATATTCTAGCAACACAAATTTATAGAGATTTTTATAACATTGAAATTATTATTCAAGCAGTATAGGAATCCACCAAGAGCGGTTGGGGAGGAACCTGTGCGTTATTCCATGCACCTTTTTCTCTGTTTATATGCACACATTTGTCATAAGCTCTCCTTCTTTGTTATCTGTCTGCTTAACATGTGACCCATTCTTTAGCTAACTGTGTTTAGATCACTCTGTATTGAAAGTGCTGTGCAATGCTGAGTACAGCTAGGATGAATGCAGATTTAGGAAGCTCTTCCAAAATGAAACTGCTTTTTGCTGCTCCTGCTGTGCACCTCTTTTACCATCACTGTGGCATACACTGAGAAGTGATGCATAAACCTGGAAAGTCTACAGTCTAGGCTAATTCAATTCATATCTGACTAAAACACCCCAGAGAGCAAATGCACACTATTAACAGAGAGGTGCTGTCCCAAGTCCCCAGAGTTGGGTTAATTGTCCAGCCTGAGTCCATGTTCTGTGTTACTCCATAGGCCCATCTCTCTCACCCAGACGTGGTTTTATCAAGAAAGTTCTCTGAATGCCAAGTGGAATTCATTATTTATTGTCTTCCTATATTTATCTGTGTACAGAATGTGAAAGGTATAGGTATAAGACCCATGGGCCTCCCTGGTGGCGCAGCAGTTGAACGCTGGGCTGCGAAGCTGCCAGCAGCCTCTGCAGCGCCGGTTCGATCCACGGCCATTGGGCGAGGGTCCCACACCGTCCCGCTCTTCTGACTATACACACTGCTTGTATAAATAAATGAATAAATAAATATATAAATAAATACCCATGGGCATTTGGGAACCTGGAAGAATAAATAAATACATAAGCTTTTTTTTTTTTTTTAAATGCTTGGAATTTAGAGGATTCCTAAAAATCACTACTGGCTGCAACACATCTATTTACAGCCCAGAAAGAAAAGAAGTAAGTGAAATTATTATAAGTATTTTTTTTGGCTTCGATTCATTTATCACACACACTCCTTGCTTGATATCAATATGCCCCATATCTCTCCCTTTTAAAATAAACCTGGCTATAGAATATTGACTTTAAGAAATGACCAGGCATAGGGCCTCCCAGGGAGGGAGCACCACACTGTGAAGCTGTCCTCAGACTCTGCAGCGTGGGTTCGATCCCAGCCGGCTGGCGAGAATCCCACATGGCACAGCAGACCTCTCCTGTCTCACCTGCTGCTCCCCTCAGCAGTGTATTTCATCAGTCTGCCTGTTCTGTTCCCCATTCTGTCTCTGGTGAATCCTCTCACCCTCCTGCATATCTGTCCTGTACCCCGGTTCTTGTATAAATAAATGAATCTTTAAAAAATATATGCTAATAGGTGAGTGATTTTTCAACCAGTGGTGCTTAGACTATGTGACAATACCAGCTTGCTAATATTAATGGTTTAGTAAATTTACATTATTTAAGATAGGCTTTTTTATTCAAATAGCTTAATGTTAGGGAAAAAAACAGAAAGGGGAGTATTTGGCATTAGTTCTACCTGGACAAGACTCAGATTGGTGAACTATTGTGAATATTTCAGTGACATGTCACTTCTGATATGACGGATACTTAGCAATTACTGATCTTATATTGCAGTAACAGAGCTGGCATTGAAAGTGGAAACTGGAGTGATAAATGGAAATGACAATTTATTGAAGTTATAAAGCCTAATTAGTGTTGGATGTAGATGCACCCTTTTAAGAAAGAGGTTGATGATGAAAGGAAAAAAAAGTCCAAGTGAAAAGGTAATTTAGAATGTGAAATTAACCTTTTGGGAAGAAAGACATACTTGAGGTACACAACAAAGTTATAAACAAATGCAGAAATCCTACAAACTTAGCAGCAATACACTTTCAAAATAACAAAGGCATTCATGAAGCAGATGTAACACACCACACGTTTCGGACATTGATGGTAGCATCTCCCACTCTCCTGACTGCTACCTTCATTCTTTCTTACCATTTCTGTTCCCCACTGGGTACCATATCACAGAAGCCTGTTTGGAGGATGTTTTGAACTTGAACTGAGACCTCTGACTTCACTCCTATCCTTGGCATGATCATTTTCATATAGACTGGTTAACTTGTTGGGGGCTGAGTTAACCTTTTCAGATAAAAATGGAGGACATGAAATACTGAGACCAAAAGTGCTTTGGGGAGAAATTAATCTCTTCAGTTCATATCTCTCATATCAGTTTATGCATAAACTGATAAAGGAGAAACACTGGGCCATTATTAATAATAAATCACTAACAAAAGTTCTTTTTACTTTCATTAATGTGACAATGATTTACAACACTGTATGATTTACAAATGCAGGATTCAACCTCTTCAGGTGCATGTTACCACACCACACCCACCACCAAGGCTCCCTTTGTCTCAACCACAGTCCACTGTGCACCTTCCAGGCTCTCCTCACCACATTCCTCCCATGATTCTGGTAAGCTCAGTTTTATAGTCATAGTCCTGGTGTTTGTCTTTAATTTGTGCTATCTGACTCTTTGTTTTGTTTTTTTTTTGTCTATATTCTATATATGAGGAAAGTCATCTTGTATTTGTCTTTCTCCTGACTTGTTTCACTTTGCATTATCCCCTCTAGTTCCATCCATGTTGTTGCAAATGGCAAGAGTTCATCTTTTTTTTACATATCTGAGTGGTATTCCATTTTTTCTACAGATAGATGATGATTGACTGATAAATGCATATATAGATGCAGATATATCGATACATAGATATCACATCTTCATACACTAATCTGTCCTTAGAAAGTAAGGTTGTTGCATAACTTGGCTATAGTAAATAGTGCTAGAATCAACATATGAGTAGACATATGCCTTTGAATTAGTGCTTTTGAATTCTTTGGGTACATACCTAGGAATGGAAATGCTCAGCCCTATAGTATATCTATTTTTTAATATTTTGAGAACCTCTAAACTGTCTTCCATAGAAACGGGGCCAATCTACATTCTCACCAACAGTGTATGATGGTTCCTTTTTCTTCACATCCTCACCAACTTGTTATTTCCGGATTTTTGTTGTGGACCATTCTCACAGTTGTGAGGTGGTATCTCACTAGGGTCTTGATTTGCCTTTCCCCAATTAAGTGGTGAGCAGTTTTTCATGTGCCTAATGGCCCTCTGTATGTCTTCTTTGGAGAAGAGTCTATTTAGGTCTTCTGTCCATTTTTTGTTGAGTTGTAATCATGCTTTGTAGTTCTTGTATACTAGCCCCCTTTCAAACATACAATGTGCAAATATTTTCTTCCATTCAGTAGGATTTATTTTTGTTTCAATGACAGTTTCTTGTTTTGTGCCAAAACTTTTAATTTGATGTTTTCCAATTTTATTTTTTCTATTGTTTTTCTTATCATAGGAGTCAAGTTTCCAAATACATTACTGAGACCACTGTTATTTTGCTTATGTTTGCCTATGTATTTCATGGTTCACATCTTCATTTTTAGTTAATGAATTTTCAGTTAATTTTTGTATAGTGTGATATATGGTCCAGTTTTCCCAGCACCATTTGTTGAAGAGACTTTCCTTTCTCCATTGTATACTCTCAACTCCTTATCATAGATTAACTGTCCATATAAGTCTGGGTTTATTTCTAGCCTCTTAACCTATTAATTCGTTGTGTTTCTGTTTTTATTCCAATACTATATTGTTCTGATTACTATAACTTTACAGTATAGATTGAAGTCTGGCTATGTAATATCTGTTCTTTTTTGTCAGGATTGCATTTGTTATCTGATGTCTGTTTTGGTTCCATAAAAATTTCAGGAATATTTCTTCTAATTCTTTAAAGAATGTCATTGAAACTTTGAAAGGTTGGATTGAATATGTATAGTGCTTTGAGTAAAGGCATTTTAACAATGTTGATTTTTCCAATACAAAAGGAAGGAATATCCTTCCATCTTTTGTTTGTCTTCTATTTCTTTTAACAATGTCTTACAGATTTCATCATATAGGTCATTCACCTCCTTTGTCAAGTTCATGCCCAGGTATTGAAAACTTCTTTTGCATGTAGAAATGCAACTGATTTTCATGTTGATTTTGTAAATTGCTACTTCACAATACTGAGTTATTGTTTCTAATAGCTTTTTACCCCTACTACAGGTTTTATATATATATTATGATGTCTGAATATAGTGATAGTTTTACTTCTTTCCCAATTTGGATTCATTTTATATCTTTTTCTCACCTGATTGTTCTAGTTACAACTTCTAATACTATGTTGAATAGATGTGGAGAAATTTTATCTTAAAAAATTGGAAATTTTAGTAAAATTTTCAAAAGGCCATCTAGTTGAGATACTAAGTGATAATCTACTTCATTTTTTAGTAGCTTGATATACAGCATATCACATTGAAGGATGGGGCTTGTCCACAAACTACAAACTACAATATTCATGCACTTTGACATTTAACTATTTTATATTAGGCAGATACTGCAAGTTGTTTTATGTATGCCTCATCAACTCTTTCCAATTGATTTTTCATGTATGTTTATATTTTTTCTCACTGAGAAGAAAGTAGATACTGAGAAAGGGATAGCTTATCTCTGCTATGGGTAGATTAGGAAGGTTTCCCTATCTGTTTTAAAAATTATTATCTCCATACACTTAAATTTCCAAAGCATTACTATATCATACTTTAAAATTATCACAACCTTTCATCATTTTTTTTTGTGTTATCACAAGCCCTCCTGGATTTTTGTAAACCTTTCCAACTGCACATAACATTTGATGTGTTGTTTGTTTTGTTGTCATTCTCCTCAGACATTGAATGGTGGCATTCCTTAAAATTCTGCCCTAGTGGCTCTCATTTCATTTGAGATTCTTTACTAAGGCAGTATTGCTTTTGTCCATTATTTCAATGTAATCTTCACTGAATGGCTCCGCACAAACTTCTTCCCTCAGTTGCAGAACAGTTGAAAAGTGCTTCTAAGTTGACATTTCCACTTAAAGAAATAAAAAAACATTACTTCTTCATGCCCAAAACCAGATACGTGATGTTTCCCTGTTCCAAATACAACTTATTCTCCTCTGATGTTCCTCTTGCTATGAATGGTGTACTATTGGACTCATTGTTCAATTTTGAAGACATTTTCATCTCCTGATCTCCTGTTACTCTCTCAAATGTAATTATCAACAAACTCCTGCTTTTCCATCCAAATATTAAGCAAATATATCCTTCTCTGTTCCATTTTTATCGCCAGCCATCAACCCAGTGTGTACTATATTGCAATAGCACCCTCTACACTTTGCCTTAAAGCCAAAAAGGCAATAGTGAAAAGGTTTATGACATATTAATAATTATTCTATTGATCAACAGTGTATATATTTAATATATGTATACTTTATGCTATATTTATTAATTAAATAATAATAAAAATATACTTGTTCTGTGCCAATTAACTGTAACAGGCATTTTAATGCCCCGATTCCTACACCCTGCCAGGACTGTGAGAGACCTTATCCACAGGATAAGTTTGAGGTGATGCCCAGGAGTGTCTGAGAAGTACTCTGATTTCCCATACTCCCAGTCCTCAAGCATGAGGGTGCCACCACTGCCATTGCCATAAGGAGTGCTGGCTCGGGTCTGGGTGCTAGATAACCTCTGATTACCCCAGCTTCAGTCCTTGCTACTCCTGATCTCTGTCTACTGAGTTTGGCCCTCTCTCCCTACTGGGGTTTTCAGTCCCTTGACCATCTCAAGACTACATTTCAACCATTTCTAGTTCAGGAGCCAGATACCATGAGGCTAGACATGCTGTGCTAGTGGACCTAGTGCCAGAGACCAGGGTCTCTGTGCCTGCTCAGGGCAGCACTGTCCCAGGCTGGTATAGTAGTTGGACTCCCAGTCTTCCTGGATACCTGGCCCCACCTTGCAACTCCCATGACAGCTGGGACTAATAACTGTCAAGACAGTAGATGATTCCAGAGTGTGGAAGGTGGCATTTTAACTCCCTACTAGAATAGGGGATGTTGATAGTGAGGGGAGAAGTAGAGCTGCCATGAAAACTTTAAAGACCACAGCAATGGACTCTCACTCTCTTCGTGGACAGAGTCGACTTAACCTTCACCCCTTGTGTTCTTATCTACCTTTCTTCCCTTTCTCCACCTGTCAGGTCTCAGCACTGCCTTTGACCAGCAGGTTGGCTGCAGCCACTTTTCTGTACTGGTATGACTCTGAGTGGCAGGCTGCCCCTTCTTCCTCCATGTGTATGCCAGCTCCAGACTCTCATCCTATCATCTTTTACATGAAGCTGTGCCTCTATCTAGTGGACAGCTGCCATCTCACACATGCAACTCTTTACTTGAATTGTGCAACATATACACTATCTGGAGTAGAAATGACTGCTGTATTTGGCCACATGAAGACCTATGAACTTTCCATCTCTTTCTCACTTGCTGGCTTGCTCACTTTCATTCTCACACTCTCACACTTGCTCTCAGCTCTCTTTTCTCATTGCCTATAAACAAATTCCATTCTTGGTTCTTCCTGTTTGTTTTTGAGTGTTGTCCTGCAGTGCTAAAAGCAGGCAGTAAGGATCTACCAACTAGGTCATTTTCTTTAGCCTGTGTTTGCTCATTACCTCATTTCATAGACAGATATTTAGATTAGAGAAGTTAACTTAAAAAAAAACAACTTCACAGCTCTGATCATGTCATAACCTCAAACACAAACAAACACAAACACAGCACCCCTCTACAGTTCACTTCACCACTAAAGCAATTAAATTCCCTCTTGTGACTTCTAACAGAAAATTAGAAACTCTGACCACCTCTAAGTTTCCATCCCCCTGTGGTTTCAGTGGACCAGTTACATAACTATTCTTTTAGTTCTTTAAATACTTCATGATCACTTTTAACATGAGGACTTTGCACATCCCATAACCCTTTGCTCTGCAAACTATTTTCTTTCCCCAAACCCCCTACCAAACTCCATGTCATCTTAATACCATGTACCTCTTTTCCTCAGAACACATCATAATTTATAAAACCTCCTCTATAACAATTAGAATTATAGAGATTTAATACATATATGTGTGGTTTTACAAGTATATTGTGATTTTGTTTATGCATACAAGAGCTGGGGTTCAGACCAGAGATGCGGTGGGTGAGAGGATTCATCAGAGACAGAGTGGGGAATAGAACAGGCAGATGTACTGACATACACTGCTGAGGGGAGTAGCTGGCAAGGCAGGAGACGTCTGCTGCACTATGTGGGCCACCTCCCTGGCCAAGGATGGAACTTGTGCTGCAGTGGCTGCAGATAGTATCAGAGTGCTGTGTATTAACCCTTTGCACCATCAGGGAGGTCCCTATATTGTGGTTTGATTGACAATATATCTTACACTTGATGGTAATTCCATTTGAAAGAACCATAACTACTTTTATTCACTATTTAAGCAGTTTTTATCATAGAACATAAACAAAAAATTATTGAATAAATGAGATTTTTTTAAAATGGTACAAGTGATTTTATAAAAAAAAAATAAGTATAATAGTGACACAAGCAGTAGCTCTGGAGAAGAAACTATCAATCATAGTTTTTAACATGGTTTATTTACCTTTTCATTCCTCATATCTAGAACAATTCTTGTACACAGAGCCATTTAATTAATGATCACTACCTCTATTAGGAGTTCTACTTTCTCCCTACACTTAAATCCATGTAGGAAACCTCCTGTGAGAAGAGTGAGTGAGTTGCAGGAGCGGGGGTGCATTATTTGTTCTGTCAGATAAACAGAAAGCACCTTCCCTGGATAACAAGATTTTCAACAAGTCCATATGTCTTATCAAATACTTAATCTTCAAGTAGATATTTGGAAATTGTGGAATATTAAGCCCTTTAGCTTATTTTCTTAGTGTCTTAAAAGTGTGGAAGCTATACAAATTTGATTAACATGATATCTAAATTTACACTCTAACTAGGCGATATACTTTTGCCAAGCATTACAATTGTATTTCACTGCAAAGTGAACATTGACCCTTTTCTTTGAAAGAATGAAGCACACAAGAAAAACAATACAACATACAAAAATGTATAGATTTTGATATTTCTTTCTATTGCACAACTTTGTCCTCCAATAAGGTTGTCATTTTGATTCTAGTTGATCTGTATTTGGGGTAGAATTCTTTTTCACATCTCTCCCAGGTCATTTTAATACCTGTACCATTTTAAGATTCTATATCATGCCACTGTGAATGGAGAACTCTGAGAATTGATGGTCATATCGAAGTCAGACACCTATCTGTTATGCATAAAGCCACTGCTATGAAAGTGGCAGTTAAATCTATGACTGTTCATGACCAAGGCTTGGAATTCCTGTTCAGACCAAGGCTCCATTCAGAAAAGTAAGAAGGATAGGAGATCACATAAGATATATGGGGATTGACCTGTATCTGAGGTAAGACTACAGCTAAATTCTGAGTGATGCACTGGAAATGCATATATGAAGCCTAGCACTGTCTCTGGCATTTCACTTCCAATAGCACTTCAATAAATAAAGCTTTTAGTGATTTAGCTAACAAGTTTCTTAATAAATATTTCACAAAGGCTAAAAAAAAATAGCACATTCATATTCTTTATCTCTTCAGCTAAAATTATAATCAGCCATGCCCACTATCAACACTCCAAACATTATTCTTCCATAATTGGTCTTGTCTCCATACCATCAAAAAGCACATATAACATGCACTCATATCTAATTGTGCTTTAATTCATGAACTTGAAGGAAAACAAAACCTAACCAAAAAGAGAAATCATCATGAAATAATATGTTCTCTCTGAAAAGGTACTGACAATAATTCAGACTTAAAGGAAACTCAAAACACATTGGGACACAAAAATATAAATCTTGTACTTATTATTTACTATAATCTTACCAAAGTAAGATTTTACTACTGTATTCTGAAGAAAGTAATTTTTTTAAATCTGTAAATTATGAAACAAAATAACAAGGAAGTAACATGTCAGGCTCTTTGCCTACATTCTTTCCTCTGGACAAACTCTTGAAGGATGTATAGTTTTTACATATTTAAGGATTAGAAGCCTAAGGCTAGAGAAGTTATTTAACTTACTGCAAATTAATCAGAAACAAAATATAAGGGAAGGGAAACATACTGGATACTTTGTGAAGGAGGCTCAGATCTTTGTTTTCTAGATATGAATCAGAACTAGACAGATTTGCTTAAGGCCTTTTATTTAGGAATCTTTTGGAGGTCTTGTTTTCTTTTCTTTTTTAATCCTCTATGTCACACACATACACATATAATAATTTTCCTCCATTGACTTCAGCTAAAATCAGACTGAAGTGAATCTCACTTGGTATAGATCACTTAATATTAACTAGAGATATGTATGAACCAGAAAATTCTCTAATCAAAATCAAGTTGTAAAAATCGAGAGACAGAAATAGAAAAGAAAATAATAAAGTTATTTCTCATAATTTGAAGATAAATTTCTTAAACAACTGCTCAAGATTTTGCCCTCAGATTAAGTCCACATGGGGAAAGAAAGCCTCAGGGGAAGACTCAGGAGTCAGGAGGCATTTGTTTATGTTCAATGTCCCATTGCAATGGTTATGAATCCTTAGGCAAATTAGTAAAATTTTAGCATCTGTTTTATGAAATGGAAATTTTAAAGATGTATAAAAGCTATAAAATGATAAAGTAATCACATGCATTGTACCCTTTTTAGCACAATATTTGACTATGACATCATATATTCACCTTGAGTTGCCTGGCATAGAAGTAGGGATGTTGGCTAAAACTAGGCATCCTAAGAGTATCACTTGGTGGAGTTTCTCCTAAATCCAACTTCCTGTGGAGCCCAGTGGCCTCCTTTTCCAAACATTACAGGAACTTCCCAAAGGTCTGAGGTCCTGAAAAGATGATATTTCTAGCATCACCTCCCCCACTTATGCTTTATCTCAGATGGCTTAATAAATGATCCTAAAATATTTATTTCTTCCTAGAGAAGGTGATTTTCACACTTATGTTATAAGAAGTAGAATAGCAATAAAACAGATTCTTTACTCAAAACACAGTTTCAGCAATGTCCAATTGTTTTCCAACATACTTATCAATGAGATAATGAGAAATGGGACCATGTGCCACATTTTGCTGACCATCGGTTTTTAGTTCCTGCAGTAAAGTCTGTTCTTTACTATCTCATGAGATGCTGTGGCATTTACCTTTCTCCACCTTCTCACCATTAGATAAATTTTAACTACTCCTACTACTACCTTAGTGTTAATTCTCTCTTATAGAGGATGCTACATAGAAGACAGAGCAGTCTTGAGTACAACTACCATATATATGAGACCACACTGGGAAATGTCTTGCCAAGATAACAACACAAGCTCTCCTCCAGGCTTGCTAGTTTAAACTGAACTCTCTTCCAGGTGTTAATCTTATGAATAAAGTCTTCCAACATAATATTTTGAACAAGCTAAGCATCAAAAAATATAGTTTTAGGTTAATATTCTCCTGGTCTTTAATATGTGCAAATAATCAGTTGTTTGTGAGTTTTTAAGGCTTCAACATAAACCAAGGAAATACACTTATAAGAAACCTTAGAAATAAAAATATTTAGATGTGCAAACTCATTTTTGAAAATCTGGTCTACAGAGTTCTGAATTCTCAGCCTCAAGGTAAACTTAAGATAATTTTGCTGACAGAGATAGAAATGGAAAAAGTTATACTTTGAAGTGGAACTATTAGATGCCTGGTTTTATGGCTTCAACTTTTATAGCTTCAACTCTATAGTAAAGAGTCACTGTATAATTTTTTCATAAAATATGGAAAGGCAAAAAGAGCATGCATTCAACAACAAACCCCACTAAATTAAAATGAAACAGAAATTAATATATAGAAGCAGAATAATGATTTTTTGGGAAAAATCAAAGAATGAAGCCAAAACCGGAGGTCATTGAAAATAAAATTTAAGAATATAAAAAAAAAAAACACTTCTTGTTTTCATAAAATTTTATAGGCTAAAAGCAACTGAGGAAAAATATTTTCAGAAAAATATCCAGACTATAAGATATAGCAGATGCTTCAATAATAAGATTCCATTTTCTCCTTCTTAGTAACTTTTCACATTTTCACAATAAAATCAGTATGCTAGTGATTGAAGGCAATAAAGAAATATATTGCCTTAAATTACTTGTTTTCCTATCTCTTAAATGTGCCCCACTTGCTGTACAATTACTTATATGTTAGCCTTCTTACGCTCTTTCACATTGCTATTTGTTGAAATCACAAAATGTTGATTTTTAAAAATACTTGAAGAGTTGATAATATGATTTTACTTATGAAGAACATTAAAAAGTAGAAAAGAGGCAGAGGAGATCAACACGGTGGCGGGGAAACACTGCGAGTAAGTCCTCCCATTAAAAAAAAAAGTTCATAGGGAGGAATATCAGCAGGTCCCTGCAAAAACCAGGACACGGAAGAGAAACAGGCAACTCTGGCAAACTGCCCAAAAAGGAAAGTTGCCATAAACGAGGACTAAAAGAGAGGAAAGCTCAGAACCCTGCTACCCTCCCCCACGAGAACAAACTACATATCAAGCGGGACTGTGAGCAGAAAGGAACTATTGCAGGCACTGCACCCCGCGAACGGGAACTGTGGAGAACCAAGCAGGAATCACCACAGAGGTAAGCGAACAACTCCGGGCTCCATTAGAGGAAGATAAGGACTCCACAGAGAGGCCTGCAAAAAGCCAAAGGCCAGCCAGTAAGCTTGTGCAGAAAAGCACGCACACGAAAAGCATAAGCGGATTGCTGCTGCCCAGGTCCCTGCGCACATGACTTAGGTTCCTGGGGACACATATGGGAACCCTCATTGTGGTGAATGACCCTCACTGAGTAATCAAAAACCAGGCGCTCCAGCATGGGAGCGGGGTGCAAAAGGTGCCTCTTATGCGGACACTGAACTGGACTACTGCCCGCATCCAGGATGTGAGGGCTTTGGAACTGAGTCCCGGAGCGTGAAATTTGGGGCGTGGGATCCCTATGACACGTGGCACAGGGCAGACACAGCACTCCACACCACTGAGCCATTCCACGCCACCCCCACCCAGTTCCCCGGAGACCCACTGGGAAAAAGCACAGCTCTGGAAGGATACTAGGAAAGATCTCTGGTGCTACCTAAGTGATCAGAAAAAAATCACCAACTTCCTAATAGTTGGAAGCCAGGGTTTCCAAAAGCACCCTCAGACTCTGAGAGGGGGTGGGCTACACAAACAGGGGTAAAAAGGGAAACAAGGCATGGAGCAAGACCCCATTCTGGAACTGAAAGCTAGGCACAGAATTCGGGGTGTGGGACACACCATAATAGTGAGCACCACACAGGGTAACAGCTGTCGTTTTGGATCTCAGACCCTGATATTGAGAACTAGAGCACAGAATTCAGGGCACGGGATCCACACAGCCACAGGCACAGCACCGGGTGAACACAGGGCAGACACAGCACCCAGCGTGAGCAATAGCCCCTGTGTCGAGGTGTTCCCCTCTACCCCCTCCGTTTCTCAGAGAACTACAGGGGAAAAGCACAGGTCCACAAGTACAGGAAATGCAAATCAAAACCACATTGAGATACCACCTTACACCAGTAAGAATGGCACATATCATAAAAACAAGTAACAACAAATGTTGGCGAGGGTGTGGTGAAAAAGGAACTTGCCTGCATTGCTGGTGAGAGTGCAAACTGGTCCAACCACTATGGAAAGTTGTGTGGAGATTCCTCAACTTGCTAAAAATGGATCTACCATACAACCCAGCAATTCCACTACCAAGGATCTACCCAAAGGACACAAAAACATTGATTCAAAAGAACACCTGTGCACTTGTTTATTGCAGTACAACTTATAATAGGTAAAATCTGGAAACAACCCAAATGCCCAAAAATAGATGACTGGATCAAGAAGATGTGGCATATATACACAATGGAATATTATTCAGCAATCAAAAAGATAAACTCATGACATTTGCAGCAATGTTGATGGAGCTAGAAGGAATTATGCTCAGTGAAATAAGCCAGAAGGAAAAAGAAAAATATCGGATGGTTTCACTTATAGCAGGAATATAGGGGAACCAAATAAGACATCTGTGTAAAAAAATAATAGTACAAAACAGAACAAAGCAAAAACAGACAATTGTAAATCAGAGACATACTGCAGGGGAGGAGGAGGGGGAGGGATCAGAGGGAGGGAGGGAGGGAGGAGCACAGGGGGCTGTGGTGATGGTGCACGGGTGCATTGGTGAAGGAAACTCTATGGGAACTACACCTGAGGGGGTGGGGAGAAGCAAATGTTGTTTAAAATGAACAATGATGCAAAAAAGAAAAAAAATAATAATATTTAAAAAAGAAAAAAACAGTAGAAAAGACCTGAGCACACAGTAGGCTTAAAATTATGTCTTTGTGCTTCACCTACAGGACTTCAACATGCTCAGATCCTCATTAATTCCATTCCTTCCAGTTTGTGGATCAGGAAGTGGACAGAGGCAGAGACCTAACAAAAGGAATTAGCTATGGGAGTTTTGATCAGATGGAGAATCAAGTCATTGGGAGGAATAAAATAGCCTATAATCAATGGTTAGTGAGCCAGAGACAGTTTTTTTCAATGCATAGTTAAGATTTAAATTTATTTTTCAACAACTTTTTAATTTTTCATTTTTTTATTTATATATATTTTAGATCATTGTTCATTTTTAAATAATTTTTGCTTCCCCTGCATCAAGTGTAGTACACATAGAATTTCCTTCACCAATGCACCTATGCAACATCACCACAGTACCCTGTGCTCCTTCCTCCCTCCCTCTGATCCCGCTTCCTCCTCCACCTCTGCAAGATGTCTCTGGTTTATAGTTGTCAGTTTTGTTTTGTTTTGTTTTGTTGTGTTTTGTATTGTTATTATTTTTTCCCCTGATGTCTTATTTGGTTCCCCTGTATTCCTCCTAAAAGTGAAACCATCCAATACATTTCTTTTTCCTTCTGACTTATTTCACTGAGCATAATTCCTTCTGGCTCCATCCATGTTGCTGAAAATGGCATTAATTTATCTTTTTTGATACGAAACCACAATGAGATACCACCTTACACCAGTAAGAATGGCACATATCAAAAAAACTAGCAACAACAAATATTGACGAGGATGTGGTGAAAAAGGAACTCTCCTACATCACTGGTGGGAGTGCAAACTGGCCCAATCACTATGGAAAGCTCTCTGGAGGTTCCTCAGAATTCTGAAAATGAAGCAACCATATGATCCAGCAATTCCACTCCTAGAGATCTACCCGAAGGACACAAAAACATTGATTGAAAAGAATATCTGTACCCCTATGTTTATTGCAGCAGTATGTGTCATAGTCAAAACCTGGAAAAAACCCCAATGCCCCAAAATAGACGATTGGATCAAAAAGATGTGGTGTATATATATAATGGAATACAATTCAGAAATCGACAATTTTTTAAAAGCAAATATATACCCCATACCACTAATTATCAGTACAGAATATTCCTAATGCAAACTGGCAACATACACAACCACAGGGGCCACTGTTTACAAGCACTCCAACATGAACGGAGCAATGGGAAATCTGCCCTGGAGGCAGTAACAACTGAGGCACCCACTAGGAGGATGCTCAGGGAGCTGTACTGTAGTTTTAGGCCAGTGACTCTCTGAGACCTATCATGGGCTGTGAAAGAAATGAGTATGGATATAACATTTCTCCAAAGGTACGTAATGAATGATTGTCTTTTATGTAATGAACTAAGACTTAACTGACATGTTTCATTTACTAACCCTTTAAAAACTACAATATTCTCAGAGTCTTTATCTCACCCCACTCCTTCATTGTCTTATTCTTCTCTGACTTTGCTTATTCTCTTATTCTCTTCTAAAGCCTTGTGTATATCCTTCCATTTTCACCTTTCATTTCAATATGTTGCTCCCTTTATTTTTATCTTCTCTCTTTTTTTGTCATCTCCATCTTTGTCTGCTTAAAACTTTTATTTCTGTGTTTTGCTAATTTAAGTAGTCCCATTATGTCTCCTTTCTAGCTCTGTCTATCCTTTCTGTGCTCCAACAGGTAGCATTCACCACCATCTGCTTTTTTAACACCTATTTATCATTTTCCCAGTTGGTTCTCTAATTAAACACTCATACTGAGTCTCAATTATGAGTCTTTTCATACTGATGTGAATATAAGAATATATTGAAGATGAATATAAAAAACTGAAGTACACTTGTTCAACATCATATGGTCCTAAACTGATTTTTTTCTCCCATGTCCATGATTCTTGAGAATGTACAGAATGCATTTGGTGATTTTAAAGTAAATCGCAATGCCCGTGATAATTAACACACTTGCATTTTCATTGTACCTTGATCATAATGTAGTTTTAAAATATTAATAGTATAAGCTGAAATATAATTTTATAATATTTACTTCTGCACATGAGACTACTAAAATGCAAGCTGTGTGATATTAAATCTACATATCTAGCTCACTGATCTTATAATTCTTGAAAAAAGAGATTAAGATAATGTCAAAACTCAACTCAAGATGCATCTATTTTTCTGAATTTATATACACAAAGGAAAAACCTGTTTTTTCCTTTGGACCACACAATTGTTACACTTGAAATAAAATCTGCCTTCAGTCAGCATAGTTTCATAATTTTGGAACTCAAACTGTGATTAAGACAAACACCAGTAAGGAATTTTTTCCAATGATTTAACATCATCTTCAAGAAATTCAAAAATAAACCGCAAGATAAATCAGAGTGTTACCAGAACCCAGCCATCTTAGTGGTGGAAGCCGGCAGGACAGTGACGTCCTTTAGACCCTGCTGCCATACAAGAAGTCAGTTGTGGCAGTTGCTCCTCAGAGTTCAGTAACTGCCGTTTGTAATGGACCAAAGAAATATGAGCTGTGAGCTGATTGGTGCTAAATGGTCCAATCAGACTTGTGGGTGAAAGAGGATATAAGCAGGGCTGGAGGGAACTAAGAGAGCCCCCAGAAAAAGGAGATGACCCGGAGCCCAAGAAAAGGAGAAGACAAGCAGAGCCCGTAGCAAAGGACACGACGATCGGAAGCACCGAAGAGAGAAGAGAACGAGAGAGGCCCCTGAAGGAAAGGAGATGACAGCCCCAGCACGAAAAAAGAAGACCAGGGCCCCTGAAGAAGAAGAAGAGACGACGCCTGCCCCTGAAGAAAAGAAGATGGTTCCAGCCTCCAAAGAAAGAGGAAAAGAAGCATCCAGCAGCCTCCCTCTGATGAGGAAAGAGAAGCCGAAGGACTCTGTCATGGACTGGGCCTCAGTCTTGTCTCTGATGTTGCGTGAAAGGAGCACCAAAGGCCCTGGGCCTGGTGCCTCTAAGAGCTCTTTGTTGTTATCTGGGTGAGACAGCCGCCACTTGGTACAGTAAGCTCTTTGTTTTCCCTGTTTGTAAATAAACCCCATGGTTGTTGTTACTGGGGCCTGAGGTCTCTCACAATTGTGCACACTGGTGAGAACCTACAGACAGTGACCTGTGCTCTTATCAGGCACTGTCCTTTTTTAGTCTATAGCTTTTGGTTTTTGGCCTTTTGGGGCTTTTAGGTGGCTCTCTGGTCTCAGAGACCCTGTGGCCTCTTTTGTGGCCTACTCTGCCCCTGTTTCAAAAGGAAGGAAAGGTCTCCCTGGTGGCACAAGGGGTTAAGCACCACTCTATGAAGCAATCAGCAGCCTCTGCAGCACAAGTTCAATCCCCGGACGGCCAGGGAGAAACCACTTGGTGCAGCAGACCTCTCCTGTCTCACCTGCTGCTACTCTCAGCAGTGTGTTTCAGTCAGTCTGCCTATTCTGTTCCCCACTCTGTCTCTGGTGAATCCTCGCATCCCCCACATCTCTGGCCTGTACCCAGCTCTTCTATGCATTAAAAAAAAAAAAAAAAAATCTTTAAAAAAAGGAAGAAAAAAATAATAGATCATAAACATAAGAACAAAAATGCATACATTTGAATACAAAAAATGGTTCTTAGGGCCTCCCAGGTGGCGCAGCAGTTGAGTGCTGGATTGCGAAGCTGCCCGCAGCCTCTGCAGCACCGGTTTGACCCGCAGCTGCTCCCCAGCCACCAGAGGAGGGTCCCACATGGCGTGCAGACCTCTCCTGCTGCCCGCTGCTCCCCTCAGCAGTGTACTTCTGTCCTTCTGCCTGCTCTGCTCCCCGCTCTGGCTCTGGTGAATTCTCTTACCCTCCCGCGCTTCTGACTGTACCCAGTGTTTGTATAAATAATTAATTCTTTAAAAAAAAAATTTTAAAATAAGAAAAAACAAAAACTGGTTCATTAAAAAATAACATAAAATAGGACCTCCCCTGGTGGCACAGCAGTTGAGCGCTGGGCTGCTAAGCTGCCCACAGCCTCTGCAGCGCCGGTTCGATCCCCGGCTGCCAGCGAGGGTCCCACATGGGTCCCACATGGGTCCCACAGACCTCTTCTGCCCCACCTGCTGCTCCCTTCAGCAGTGTATTTCGTCACTCTGCCTGTTCTGTTCCCCGCTCTGGCTCTGGTGAATTCTCTTACCCTCCCGCACATCTGACTGTACCCAGTGCTGGTATAAATAAATAAATAAATCTTAAAAAAAAAAAAAAGCATAAAATAGAAGCAACATAAAATTAAGAAGAATGAAAAAGGAGAAAATACAATTACACTCAATAAGAATGTGTTAAAGGGAGGACAAGCAAAAAAAACAGAAGATAAATAGTAAGACACTACTTTGTTTAATTATGACTAAATTCTGAAAAATGAGATGAAATAATATCAAAATAAAATGTGATTTTCTAAAATTTTAAAAGAAGAAAAATATTTAAGATAGTGACATTCAGGATTGATACTTGAAAAATACCAGGGGTCTCAAACATAAGAATTGAATTTTCTGAAAAGTTAAATGTTTTTGTGATGGGTGTGGTAGGTAAGCACTCTGTTGAAGTATGAAATTTTACTATTGAAACCTATACAATGTTGTACACCAGTGCTACCTTAACTAAGAAAAAAGAAAAAAAAATGAAGATTACAAATATATTTAGTCTGCTAAATATATACATTTCATGCAAAAATGGCAAGAAATTAAAAATATAATTTAGATATATTTTTTTATAAATCCTGGAAACAATAATGATATGGATTAGTAGAAGTAACATAATAAATAAAGGTCATTAATTTGGGCCTCCCCGGTGGCGCAGCGGTTGAGCGCTGGGTTGCGAAGCTGCCCACAGCCTCTCCAGCTCCTGTTCAATCCCCGGCTGCTCCCGGCCACCGGAGGAGGGTCCCACATGGCGTGCAGACCTCTCCAGCCGCCCGCTGCTCCCCTCAGCAGTGTACTTTGGTCCTTCTGCCTGCTCTGCTCCCCTCTGGCTCTAGTGAATTCTCTCACCCTCCCACGCTTCTGACTGTACCCGGTGCTTGTATAAATAAGTAAATAAATCTTTAAAAATAAATAAATAAAAATAAAGGTCATTAATTGGAGGTAGGTTTTCACTTTATTAAAACATTGATCTATGTTATATATAATAATACTTATTTTAGATATAGAAAATATTAATAGTTTCTGAGAAGACACTGTTTGCTCATGATAGAATACCTAGAAAATAATGGAGCTAAGATTTGAATTGTAAAGGATACACTGAGTTAAATAATGTGGTTTTGAAATATAAAGTATAACAGGACTATTCAAAAAAGTTAGTTTTATTTTACCTTACAGTGAAATGTAGAACTCTCTTCTTTGTCAAGTCCAACTTTTTATTTAGATGTCTAATTTGATCTTGCTTTATCAAAGTTTTTTTCATGGAAGGAACATGAGCATCAGTGAAGGGGAAGAACAGTTTGGAAAGTGCATTGGCAACTCTCCATCCTATGTATTTGAAGAAAACTTCATCCCCTTCATTTGATGAAACTTTTGTACTACAGCTAGTAAAAGGATCAGTTGGGTTATTTATTTCAGCCTGTTGAAAGAAAAGAAAAAACAAAGAGGTTGAAACAGAATTACTTGAGTGAAAATAATATACTATTGAATAAAAGTTCAAATATTTGTTTTCTTCAACTAATGTCATATTCTTCCTATCAAACACAAAACATTTTTTTTTTTTAATGGAGATAGTCTATGGTGCATTTTCCTTTGAAATTTTATTTGTTTAATTTTTTAAAGATTTATTTATTTATTTATACAAGAACCGGGGTATAGGCCAGATGTGCCGAGGGTGAGAGGATTCACCAGAGACAGAGCAGGGAATAGAACAGGCAGACTGACGAAATACACTGCTAAGGGGAGCAGCGGGCACAACAGGAGAGGTCTGCTGTGCCATGTGGGACCCTCACCTGCCGGCTGGGGTCTAACCAGCACTGCAGAGGCTGTGGACAGCTTCACAGCACTGAGCTCAACCACCTGCACCACCAGGGGAGGCCCACAAAACAACATTTATAAGAAAAAAAATGTATTTCCCATAATATTTTTAAAATCATAACAATTTTCAATGAAATAAACTAAGCACAAATGAAACCAGTCTTGAAATTTCAAAAAGTTGATATAATTTAAACATGGTATACTTCCCTCATAAGAATTTCATTAAAATTTATATATTTGTTTAGTAGGAACATAAGCAGTCAGTTTAAGTAACATGCAGTACATATTTATTAAATCAGGATTTTATGTCTTATGCACATTCCTTGAAATCATTAGAACATTTCTTCAGACTTGTGTTAAGTAAAAATAAGGGCTTTGTATTTAGGTGTCCTAGGATTTAGATTTAGTTGACTATGTTCCTTGGTTGGAATTGTTAATAATAAATGAAGATATAAGCTTCAAAATATAATTGTTTAACTTTTTATAATGTTCACAATAGGTTCATATTAGGAGCTCTCTCATGAAAAAACTGGATGGTGCCTCATTTTGTTTAAGTTTTTATATTTTTATTCAATAGTCTCTAACTTTATGCAGTTCATCAGTCACTCAGTATTCGTTTTATGTGCATATTAATCCTACGGTGAAAAATGAAGGAATAGAAAATATTTTCTGCATATGAACATCTAACATAACCTATTTAGGATTCCAAGATCAAGACTGGCTCAATGGGGCCTCCCCGGTGGCGCAGTGGTTGAGCGCTGGGTTGGGAAGCTGCCCGCGGCCTCTGCGGCACCGGTTCGATCCCCGGCTGCTCCCCGGCCACCGGAGGAGGGTCCCACATGGCGCGCAGACCTCTCCTGCCGCCCGCTGCTTCCCTCAGCAGTGTACTTTGGTCCTTTTGCCTGCTCTGCTCCCCGCTCTGTCTCTGGTGAATTCTCTCACCCTCCAGTGCTTCTGACTGTACCTAGTGCATGTATAAACAAAACAAACAAACAAACAAATAAATAAATAAATAAATAGAAACATAAAAAAAAAAAAGACTGGCTCAATGACATTACTGTTCAAAGATTGACTGTTGCATTATCTAGACAAAATAATATTGAAAAAACTGCAAAAAAAGTCATAAGAAAATATATTTTAAAATCAACAATGTAGATATTCTATACTTTTTGAAAGTTTGTTTTACACCAATTTGCTTTTATAAAAGATTTATGTTAGTAATTACAAAAAAATAATGAATAAAAGAAACAAACTTCACTCTCAAGAAATATAAATTAAGAAACTCCCAAGAATATAAATAAGAGGAATTATCTGCCATGGATACAGACAATTCCAAAGCAAAGAGAACAGTAAATGAATTTTAATGGGAGTGTGAGGTGAAGACCTACTTCCAACCATGACCAGCTAGACTCTAACCAAGTAAAAAGATAGGCACAGCCCATATGTCTATTTCTACATTCTGCATTCAGACTTCCCTTTAATTACAGAAAAATCAAACCATTCAATATTTAGTTTCTCCCCGTGCAACATATCAACTTGTGTATTTCATCCTTCATCTAAAATGACTATAAAAAATGAATTGGAATAGGATTTTCATTTAATGACAGAAAGCAAAAGTAGCATCAGTATATTTATGTTGTAACAGTCACCTAAAGGAAATTCACACCTCAAGCAGTGACAATGGCACCACCAAGCTCTTTCCTATGAACTGCTTTATGTATGCTGTATACACATATACATATGTACATATGTACATATCATAACATTCCTGCATTTTTATATATGTTAGTGTATCTTTAAATCTTACATGTTATGGCATGATTTGCTATTTTTTTTTTTTTTTTTGGCCTGGGAATGCGCAAAAGTGGTTCAATGTTTCATATCTACTAGTGATAAATGCTATTTGATTTATGCCATTTGAGCTTAATAAAAGGTTTTATGAGAATGTGTTGCTTCAGAAAAGTGGGGGAAACCAGTATAAAGAACTTTACAAATTTATGTTACTATAAGCTTACAAAGAGAATAAAGAATGAATAAATATATGAGTAAATGAATAAACAAAAATAATGTTTTCTCATAACAATTTCTGGCAAAATACATTGTTTTCAAAGGTAGTAAAATGATAGAAGTTTGATGCCATTTCCATCTCATCTCATGGCTACTCCTTGATTTCTTCTACCCCAATCTGAATATGCTGTAGATCTAGATGCCAGTTTAATCAAGAAGCAAAATCAGGCATTCCTGCATCTTTCGAGTGGTTCTCTGGTTGAAAACCCTCATAAATATCCTCCCTCACTGTTGTTTGAGGCATTAAACTTTTATGAAAGTTAATTCTGTTTCAACATAGGTCAGGGGGCTCCCCTGGTGGCGCAGTGGTTGAGCGCTGGGCTGCGAAGCTGCCCGCAGCCTCTGCAGTGCCAGTTCGATGCCCGGCTGCCGTCAAGGGTCCCACATGGCGCGCAGACCTCTCCTGCCACACCCTCTGCTCCCCTCAGCAGTGTACTTCATCTGTCCGCCTGTTCTGTTCCCCACTATTCTCTCACCCTCCCGTGCTTCTGACTGTAACCAGTGCTTGTATAAATAAATAAACAAATAAATCTTAAAAAAATAAACATAGGTCGAATGCATATTTAACCTACCTATAATTTTTTTAAAATTTATTTTCCTGTAAGAAGTAACCAGGAAAGAAGATGAACAATGCAGTTATAAAGAACTAAAATCAGACCTGCATTCTCCATTTTCTAGTTAATAATGAAAACTTGAGAAACTTTGTTAACTTCTCCAGGTCTGTGTTTTGTGTTTATTTTAAGTCCATATAGATTTTTGTTTGTGATATGGAGATAATAACAACAAATCTCAGATTTTTTTGAGTGTTAACTTAGACAACAAAGAATGATTTGTTTAACAGACATTAAGGAGGTTAACTGTATCAGACTCTCCTATATTTATGAACTCCTCACATCACCAACCCAGAGAAGACCATCTAATCTCTGTTGTACTGAAAATAGTTTTCTTATATTTCACTTTTACATTAACAAATGTATCCAATAGGATCAGGATTATGTCTATAGATATCTCCTTTATAGAAGAGTCTTCTTTCTTCTCTTATAGTCACCAATCTAATATTACAATTCAGATAATCAAATGTCCAGCATACATAAATAAGCCTATACTTCTTGGAAGTATACTTACCAAATAATCACTATTCTTACAACAGATTCCAATTTTTTCAATTTCCTTAGCCTACCAATGAACATAACCTCAAACTCCATCTTTAATCATTTCTATTTCCATCAGGTGTCCCTATTTTTAGCAATATCCATGTAGGCTTTAAAATTCGGGATTTTCACTACTGCACTGTTAAAATTTGGCCATCTTGAATATGTTAATTTTATTGAATTAGTATTAGAATAAAGTGATATTCTTGAATATTTTTCTTACACATACAGGGGCAGATGCTAACCCTTTTGATTTTGTAAAAGGCACAACGATGGTAAAAACCAACATAATGTAGGTTGGCAGGAAAATAGGTAAGTCAGTGCAATGAAATTCCCCCGGGGATTAATGATAGTTACTACAAAAGAAAATTAAAAAAAAAAAAAAAAAAAAAACTCCAGAGTTCTGAATTATCCACCAAAAATTAAAGAAATATAGCAAAGACACAAGTAGTAAGAAGTATGTAAGATAATTCACATTTCCCTCAATATGAGCAAATAAAAGAAAAAAAACAAGATTTAAGCCATTGAAGCAGTTTGCAGCATATTCTCTTTCTTTTCTTGCTCTCTCTCTTTCTGGTTTCCACATGTCCCTAAGAATCTTAAAGCTAGGGCCTCCCCGGTGGCGCAGCGGTTGAGCGCTGGTTTGCGAAGCTGCCCGCGGCCTCTGCGGCGCAGGTTCAATCCCCAGCTGCTCCCCGGCCACTGGAGGAGGGTCCCACGTGGCGTGCAGACCTCTCCTGCCGCCCGCTGCTCCCCTCAGCAGTGTACTTCAGTCCTTCTGCCTGCTCTGCTCCCCGCTCTGGCTCTGGTGAATTCTCTCACCCTCCCGCGCTTCTGACTGTACCCAGTGCATGTATAAACAAACAAATAAATAAATAAATAACATGCCTCTATTAAAAAAAAAAAAAGAATCTTAAAGCTAGATATATTGAACTGTTTCAGAAAATATACTTTTTTCTTAAAACTTCAATATTCGAGGGCTTCCTGGTGGTGCAGGTGGTTGAGCGCTGCACTGGGAAGCTGTCCGCGGCCTCTCCAGCACGGGTTCGATCTGTGCCGGCTAGCGAGAATCCCACATGGTGAAGCAGACCTCTCCTGTCTTACCCGCTGCTCTCCTCAGCAGTGTGTTTCATCAGTCTGCCTGTTCTGTTCCCCGCTCTGTCTCCAGTGAACCCTCTCACCCTCCCGTGCATCTAGCCAATACCCTGGTTCTTGTATAAAAATAAATAAATCTTTAAAAAAAAAAAAAACTTCAATATTGGAGTATAATTGCTTCGTTGGTAATCTCAAAATACTACTTCCTGCAGGAGTTGTAAAATCTCACTGCAGAGGACAGCATGAGTAACTCATTGGTACTAAAACTACGGTTCTTAGATCAACATGATTTTCCTTATCCGAGAGCATGCATAACTACAGAACTGTATATCTTATTCCTATGTGCACATTAAAATTTAAGAAGAACTGATTTTAGTAGACCATAAAAAGAAATAGATAAGAATACCATTTTCCCACTAACTAGTCGTGTGATCTTGTGCCAAATAACATCTCTGAACATGTTTCCTTTACATAAAATGAAATAACAATTACACTCCCTTTTACAGGGTATTATAAAGATTAAATACAAAAGAGTGAATATATTTTCAAGCACAAAAATTCTTCAATAGAAGTTAATTTTTCACACTTAATTTTGAAGAATGCATGACAGTGGAAATAGTAGAGGCTGTGGGTCAAACTCTGTCATTGTGCATCAACCAGAGCTGCTTATTTAAATCCTATTTAGACTCAGATCCCCTATTGGTAAGGGTGATAAAGAGTGTAGGAGTCTTATGGGGATTTGATGAATTAATATAAAAGATGCTCATCATAGTGCCTGACTCCTTGTGTAAACCCCACAAATGTTTTTGTTCATTTAAAGCAGTATAACTGATTGGAATTTTGATGATAACTATTTAAAAGGACTGTGCTAAAAAGCTATAGTAATCAAAACAGTAAGACATTTTAATAACAATTGAACACACATAGCAATGGAATAAAATTGGGGGCCCAGAAATTAACCCAGAATTATATGGACCATTAATCTATGATAAGGAATGAAGAATACATATTGGAGAAAGGAAAGCCTTTACAACAAATGTTGGGAAAATTGCACAGCCACATGCAAAATAATTAAATACCTAGATGTTAGACCTTAAATCATGTAATATATAGGAGAAAAATTAAACAAAAAAAATCCATAATATTGGCCTCAGTGATATATTTGGAGACTTGACTCTTACGGAAACAGCAAACAACAGCAAAAGTAAACAAATGGGACCGCATCAAACTAAAAAGCCTCTGCACAAGAAAAGAAACTATCATTGAAACAAAAATAAATCCTACTGAATGGGAGAAAATATGTGCACATCATACATCCAAAAGGAGGCTAATATCCAAGATCTACAAAGAACTCTTAAAAATCAACAAAAAATAGACAAAAGACCTAAATAGACACCTCTCCAAAGAAGATATATAGATGGTCAATGCAAGTCAGAAACAAAATAAGAAATATTCATACCTAAGAGAACAGCTTATCTCTAAAAGGCCAGAAACAACAAGTATTTGTGAAGGTGTGGGGAAAAAAAGGAACCCTTGTGTACTGTTAATGGGAATGTAGACTGGACCAGCCTTTATGGGAAACAGTTTGAAGGTGTCTCAAAATATTAAAAATAGTTATACCATAGGATCCAGCAATTCCACTCCTAGGTATTTATCTAGAGAATGTAAAATATTAATTCAAAGGTATTTATCTATTCACATATTGATTGCAGCACTATTTACCATAAAGAACAAATGAGTGGATTTAGAAGTACTGTGTGTGTGTGTGTATGTTTGTGTTTGATGTACACAATGTTATACACACTATTCAGCTATGAAAAAGGTGAACTCTTGTTATTTGCAACAACATGGATGGAACTGGAAAGAATTATGCTAAGTGAAATAAGTCAGAAAAAAAGACAGACATAGGATGATTTCACTCACATATGGAATATAAAAAAAAAAAAAACAGAGTCAGACAATATCAAACCAGAAATCTATCTAATACAAAGACTACCAGATGAAGAGGGGATGGGAGAGGAGGAAGGAGAGAGGAGAGGACGGTATAATGGACTATCTTAGAGGAATATGGGTAATTTGGTGGTGACTGTGGTATGGTAACATACACCGAAAGAGTTGGCATCCTATATTATTGAATAATATCATGTTATAAAATTAATGTTATAGTTATAACAATAAATAAATAAATGGATAAATAAGTATAATAAAATACATTCCTTTACAAACTCAAAGTTCACACTTATGTCAAAAGAAGAGCTGTCTTTGGAGAAAAGAGAGTTAGGAACTGAATAAATAGCAACAAATAGTGCTATCTTTTTCTAATTAGCTGTATTATAGAGTATGTAAGAGGTATATATAAGAGGTATATGAGGTATATAAAACAAATTTTAAAAGATCACACAATAGGGCCTCCCCTGGTGGCACAGTGGTTGAGCGCTGGGCTGCAAAGCTGCCTTTAGCCTCTGCAGCGCCAGTTTGATCCCTGGCCGCATGCGAGGGTCCCACATGGTATGCAGACCTCTCCTGCCGCCCGCTGCTCCCC
>NW_023604972.1:66097614-66340762 GCF_014898055.3 Talpa occidentalis
TACCAGACAGAGTGGGGAACAGAACAGGCACTGAAATACACTGCTGAAGGGAGCAGTGGGCAAGACAGGAGAGGTCTGCTGCACTATGTGGGTAGCTCCCTGGCGGGAGATCGAACTTGTGCTGCAGTGGCTGGTGATAGCTTCACAGTACATTCTTTAATCCCTCTGCCACCAGGGAGGCCTGCTACCTAAAATTCTTTAAACAAACATCTTGTCTTTTGGGGTCTTGTTGCCAAGCATACTGAATGTTACAAGTATTTTAGATAAATGCTAATTGAGGTGATTTCAGAGTTCTTAATGTTTATTTCCTTCAAATGGTGATATACTGTTCTATTTGTTCCATTTTTTTCCTTTTTGGCACTAGTATTGCTAAGAAGAAATCTGATGCCAACCTAATTTTTTTTTGTAGGAAGTATATTTGTTTCTCCATAGATTTTTTTAAAATAAAGATTTCTCTATCTTTGAAAATTAAAAACTTACTGATATGTCTTAATGATTTTTTCTGTTATTTTCAAGGTAATTCAGAAACAAAATGTTGGTTTGAAGTTCACAAATGACCCAATCTCAAGGAATAGTATAGTGAGGTCCCAGAAAGCTGGTATTGAGACGATAACCAGGAACAAGTGACTTGTGTTATGTGTCTTACTTCTTCACTCTGATTTCCTCTCAAATATTCCCTTCTTTCGCTACAGGCTGGATTTGTTTTTTGTTTTTGTGTCATGATGCCAATAACCTCAGCCTTTACTATATAGCCTTTTAGTTCTAGCACTCAATCAAAAACCTGAATTCTCCTTCGTGATTCATGATTTTTACTTGCAACTGAGCAGCCCAGCCTTTTTCTTTTTTTTTTTTTAAACCATGTTATACAAGTCTTTAATCACTGGCCCTAGGTTAGTATCTTGTGGGGCAGTCACAGTTAGGGGAACAGACTGTATACATGGTTTAGTGACCAATACTGAATCTAAATGTTTAGATTTCCAAACATTTGGGGCAGGTGATATTTGGTATCATTCTCAATAATTGCTTTTCACAAATGAACATTATAATCAATGCTCACCTTAACTAGTAAAAATTATGTTGAGTAATTTTAATTTGAAAAAAGTAACAATCACAAAGCTTTAAGAAAATAATAGTCACAAATGTAGAGAATTATCCTGAATATTAGAAGAAACAAAGTATATTTAGCACCAAGAACAATATTTTACACATAGAACATACAGGTTGAAAGAAGTATCAATGGCCTAACAAAAACCAGAATATAGTTTTATAGACCACAGAACAGTTATGAGCACAGCAGGAAAAGGACGTAGTGTTTACAGGAGTCAAAGTCCATAGGTGTCAAGACTATAAAGTAATATCTTAAAGTCAGCATAAGTATCAGGGAGATGCCCATTAGAATAAAAAAGGTAATTTATAAACCCTATTTCGGTAAGCTTGACTTTTGAAAAATTATTTTTGTTTGGTAAATTTTAATCATTTGACTACTTAAATCTTTCTTTAGCACTTTGACAACATATTTTCTGCATTTATGGCACACTGTTCTTTTCCTATCTTAAATACAAGGAAACCCTGTTAAAACATGAATTCAGATATAGCATACAACTGATTTTCACCCTAAGACCTATCCCTTCACTTAACTTTGTATTAGCATAATCTGTATTTTACATCATCAAAACAATTTTTGACTATTCTATGTTATTTGCTCTCTCTGGGCTTATCTTTTATTTCATTATTCTTCTGTCATTTTTCCTTCCTGTGTTCAGGTAACAGTTTATCCTCATATACCAATCTGATTTGTCATAGTAATTGTTGCTAATCACTCACACTCTTTATTAACAAATTGGGCACATTTTCCTTTAATCAATCTTCCCTCATGTGAAAGATCATTTCTTATATTCTCTTGACTTTACTAAAGCAAACACATTAGACATTTGCTGAAACTATTGCCTTTAAAATAACAGTTTCAAAGGATATGTCAGCTGACCTCTTAAAATCATTCACATCAGGTACATCTGTCCACTATTGGAAGATGAAATTGGCTATACCAGTGTATCATTCAATATTCAAATCTTTCATGCCTATAGGAGAGGGAAGTGAATCTGTTGGTATAATTTTGTCAGTTTGAAGGTCCACTTGTTGAGATAAATGGATGTAACAAGGTAATCACTGAAGGAGCTTCATGTTATACCTTCGAGCAACAGTTCTCAAAAGTGGTTCCCTGACCACCAGCACCAATCATCATCCGTGAACTTGTTGAACCTGCAAATTTTTGGGCCCCATTCAAGTCTGAAACTATAGGAGGGTAGCCCTGTTGTATCTTAATAAGCATGACTCATGATTCAAATGCACTCTACTGCCTTTGGAGTTCTTTGTTGCAGTCAAAGCTAGAAAGGACCATTTGCCCTACTTCTCTTAATAGGCATCATAATTCTTAACTTATCCTCCAATACTTGGTCAGTATACTGCTTGTAATAAGCATAAACTGGAAATATTTGGCTTGTTACTGTCACAGCAGCACCCTGTGAATTTCTCAAAGTAGAACTGAGATTTGTCCCTTTACCAATTCTGTCATTATCTCTAACTAAAAGATTTCGTAAACCAACTTTTCTTCAATGGCTATTTGGACTGGTCTTTACCTAATAGGTGTTGCCTACAGGGATTTGTAAGTTTTCTGGCACATGAGGGAACCCTTTTTTCATTGTCAGCATTGATTTTTTTTTCCTTGAAAAGACAATTTTATTCTAATTGGCTTATATTCCATCTCTTTCCATAAAAGCATTTAAAGTGGTTTATAAAAATCAGCATGTAATTCAGAAAAATAGAAAATCAGAATTAAAAGAGAAAAGAAATATAACTTATATGCATATATCTATCCTTGTTGGATAAGGCAGCCTTTTAGAGCAGTATAAATATAATAAATTAGTAGTAGTATTCACAAACTTTCATTCAGATAAAACTTGACAAAAATTTAAAAGTAGATATATTCCAAAGATTAGTAAATCGCGGTGTTTGCAATGAGGCACATTGGAAAGAGTGTATACTTTAAAGTCAAATGCCTTTTTTAAACTTTAAATAGCAATTCTGTCTTAAAAAAATCAGCCTCACTACATGTGATAACAACTCAAGAGCAGCAGGGAGGTGTATGTACTCCTTTCCACAACCTTTCCCAGGGCACCATCACACCTAAATAGCCTTTCCATTTCCCAAATGCAAACTGCATGAATTTGATCATTAAAAAAAAAAAAGTTCATTTATTCACCAGAGAAAATTTATTATTTGTGTTCTCTATTCTTTTAGAACACATTCTGAGAAGACAAGTTAAATTAGCTAAGTGTTATCAAATTCTCTCTCTTTGTGAAGGAGGACTTTCCTTGCTGTTCTTACACAACCCAGAACTCTACTCACCAAAAACAATCTTCCTTAACAGGCAGGGGTTTTGAAATAGTGTTTTAAATATCTTAATGGTATTAAATCTAACTAACATTCCACAGGATTAGCATTTTATGAGCATGGCAAAATGCTGCTTATGCCTGGCTGCTGTAATTTTCCACAATATGTAGAGTGATAAAACTTGCTCATTCCAAACCCAGTTAACAGGGTGAAGATGAAGGGACAAGACAGTTAGAGGCTTGGGAGGGACTACTTACAATCAGAATAATCATTTTTTTCAAGTATAGAGTTTAGATTTCTATTAAGGAAAAGGAAATATTCTATATGGGCCTATTATGTTCAATGCCTAGTCCTGTGGCAGTTTACATTGTTATTATATTAATTTGTTTTAAGTGAATTCCAGGGGAGTAAGAAAAAAACACAAGGGTAAAAGTACCTAACATCAAAAAGTTCTAATCACATTAAAAAAAATTCAGGAATGGTTAAGTGCCAATGCATGGAATGGTTAAATGCCAATAGCTCCAATTATTTTTATTACAGTAAGAGAACTTTTACTCTTAATGCATAGAATTTGAAGAGAAAGTTTATATAAGCTTTTAAAAGAGGCCCTTTTAACAATACAAATACGAAATAACACCCTCAAATACCAACTTCAGTAATAGTTTTACATACAGCAATAATTTATTCTGAAATGTTCATTTAGTTTCTTTTGAGACATGATTCATGTCTCATTAATAAAAGAGCAGCCATCTCACCTCAAATACCAGAATATACAACAAGTTACAGCATAGCAAAAAAATCTACCTACAGATAAAATCTAGTTCAGGTAAAATAGTTTCAATTACACAGATTTTTTTGTTTTGTTTTGTTTGGAGCACAAAATAGTGTAAATTGTTACACCCTAGCTATCTATATGCACATCATGTGACCACAGAACTTCTGAAATTGAACCATCAGTTTCATTCATGCAGTAAAGCAAAGCAGGCTTGATAAACTTGTTCATTCAGAACCATATTACTGTGAATTTCACAGCCACATGATTAATTATGGACTCACAAGAACTAAAACAGATTATTTTTTGCATAAATACCAATTTCTCCCTGATGTAAGTTTAGTCAGTTTATAACCTAGAAATGACTGATAATTATGTATCATATCTTCTATTTGTAGTGTTCATTATTTTAATACAAGCAATAATTAAAGGATGGGATGCTACTTAATTACATGTAATACATACTGTACAAATATACTTGGCTTTACTATTTTCTTCCTAACTATCAGGATTGTGTCCCAAAATATGACCAGTGAAGACAAAGTATACTATCAAATATGGCTTTCAGAACAAAAACCCTCTAACAAGAATCAAATCTATTTACAAAAACTTTCATCAGTCTTTTAAAGTTTCCTTTGAAACAAAATTTATACATAGCAGTTGTAATTAACACATAACCTTCTTAGCATCATTATTCCAGCTCTTTTAAACAGATGTCACAAGGTAGGAGCCAGAGTGGCGCTTAGGACTTTGAGTTCCACTGGATTCTGTATTGTCAGTTTTGGAATCTCGTTTCTTGGTAGTGTTATTCACTGGAGTTGGGATCTGAGATGGTCGGGCCGAAGTGCTGTCTGCGCTGCTTTTTCTAGGGCTCGGGTTGTAATTAAAAGGAGTCACTCTGGCAGCAACAGTCCCACTAGGTGAACTGTGTTTGCTTGAGCTGCTAGAACTGAATGGGGTACGTTCAACTATAGAACCTTCATTAGTCTCTGACACAGCGGCAGAGTTTTGACCCGTTTTTGCATCAGTTCCTTTTTGGTCTGGGGCATCTACCTGAATAAAAGAGTTCAGGCGGTTTTCTAAACCCACAGTGCGTATAGTAGTGCTGCTGTTACCCACATTTTGTTTTCCCTGATTATCTTTTGCATCCTTAGCAGCTGGATTTCCCTTTTCTGAAACACTGTCAATCACTGGTGGAGCATTTCCTGTGGGAGATCTTCCAGATCTAGGGTTGTTAATGGGACAGTCCTCAATTCTCACCCACACATCCTCTGTTTTAGAAACAGCAGGTGCCATTTGATAAATCAGAGTCTTTGTTTCAGCACCATTTGCAGCACCTGAGGAAGTGGTCTGAGAAGTACTTGTGGGAGAAATTTCACTTTCTTTTATTTTTCTCCATGTTCCTTTTGTGAATATTTGATTTTCTTTAGCTTGTTTTGTTCCTGAACTCGAGTTCACCTGTTTTTCATCCTCACTTTTTGCTTTTTCACTAGATTCTGATGAAGCAGAAAGAATTGAGGATGAACTTCCAGTCCTTCTCCAAGTGCTTACTCGGGGAAGGGATGATGAATGTTTGCTGTGCTCCCGTTTCCAGGTTCCTGCCCTATTGATTGGAAGTCTGGAAGGGCTTTCAGAATGGGACCGGGCAACATCATGGCGCTTTGCTGGTCTTCCATCATCATACTCTAGAGTGGGACTCAGATTGGGAGGGAGTTTTCGCCATCCACCAGCCTGAACAGATGAATGTGTGGACAGGGACATATCAGGAAGGGAAGGACTTAAAACTGGAGTCTGTACCTGGGATCTAGTGGGAGAATCTGGTCTAGAAGATGGAGAAAGAGATTCAAATGAAGCAGATTCCTCCAATTTTCTTCTAAGGGTTGGGCTTGGGGTTTCTTTGATGAAAGTTGACTGGCGTACTAATACTGGTCTCTCTGATCTATCAGATTCACTTCCACTTGATTTAGTTGAAGACATTCTAGAAAGCTCTACTTTTTTATTGGATCCATTGCTATTACTGATCTGATTCAATCCTTTGGAGGCAGACTCACTTCTTGGGATACTACTGCCGTTCTTTGATAAACCGGTTTGTTTGGTAAGGTTCTGCTGGCTCAGCTGTCTGCCTGGTGATGTGTACGGCATTTTTCCAGAACCTGAGGACTTAGTTGAAGCAGTACTAGGGGATGATGTCCTTGGCAGTTGAGATAATTTGTTAGGAGGACTTATTCCATTTCTACCAGGAGAAATTGAATTTCGCCCTGGGGACTGCATAGGTCTACTTAATGGCTGCTGGGCAGGTCTTGAAGGAGTGGAATCTCTAGACCCTGATCTAGAAGGACCTTTATTTGACCCACCTGGCTGGGAAGCAGGTCTAGTGACAGGACTTAATTCTGACTTCACAGATGGCTTGGGTCCTCTTGGAGAAGTGGTAGCTGTCTGGCCTTCGCTAGGGCTTTTGGAGGCAGGTGTTTTAAGAGGTGGGCCTTTTTTAGAAACAGGACTTGTACTAGAAGAGCTATTTCTAACTCCAGGAATATGAATCATTGTCCTACCTCGAGAGATTGAAGGCATGTTTGTTTGAAGGGACTGCTTCATTTGGCTTGAAACTTCTGAATTAGATCGAACTTTTCCAGTAATCAAACTTTTATAAACTTTTTTTCCTCCTTTGATTCCTTTATTTTCAGATTCAATTTTTTTAGTTTCCAGTGTACTTTTCTCCCCTGGTTTTAAAATTCGTGGGCCTTTATTACTTGTAAAGGGTTTTTCCTCTTGATCAGGTGTAAGATGAAATGGTGATCCGAGAGAGATTCCTGATTTCAGTGAAAGGATGGAATCTGAATCAGATGAGGCTTGTCTAGATAAACATGCAGCAGCAGCAGCTTGATGTAAACTACTTACTATGGAATTTGCACCTTCCTGAATAGCTTTCCAATCAAAATTTTCTGAGTCAGGGGATAAACCATGTTCTGAATCTGGTCTCTGCACATCTTTCAAGTCAAGTGTCAAATCTTCTGCTAATATGCCACCCACATGTCTAGGACTATGCTTTTCATTATCACCCTTGAGTCTTGAAGGCTTTTTCTTTTTTGGCATTGCAGAACTTATACATTCCTGCAACAGGTCATCTTCAGAATCAATACTAAGAGAACTGAGAGAACTGTTTCTTGAGAAACAAACCGGGGTATCTTCAACATGAAATGACTTTGGAGCATAACCTGATGCTTGAGCTTTACTTGGTTCTCCCTGTGAGTCAGGGGGCTCTGTTGCTTTGATAGGCTCATTTTCTTTGTTGTTGTTTTCTTGATCAATGTCACTAAGAGAACTTAGAGAGGAATTTTGGGAAAAGCAAACTGGAGTATTTTCAATAGCAAAATTCTGTAATTTTTCATCAGTTGCTGCCCCTCTATCTGGTATGTCTTTGGATGACTGGGGAAAAGTGGATTGCTTCTGCAGCATGGGTTTAGACTGACCTCGATTTATTGTGTGTTTTGTAACAGTTTGTGGCTTATGAGCTGACTGCTGATTGGAAGTTAGCTCTGTGTGGCTGCTGACTTTAGCTTCTGATTCCTTATTTTCTTTCCCCTTTCTTAATTCAGCCTTTTCCCTGGAAAGGTCAACATCATCATCATCAAAATCTAGAGAACTCAAAGAATCATTTCGTGAAAAACAGTAAGGCGTTCCTTCAATAGGTGTGTAATGATGGGGTGAATCAAAAGTAAAACTCCCTCGGATTCGATCTTCATTATTTGGAAGTTTATCATGGAAGTCCTTGGAGTTATTTTTCAAGTTCTGTTTCTTAGAATCTTTGTTGTCTGAGAAAGTTCTTTCAGCATTCATACTATTTTTTGAGTCTGTATTTTTTCTTACACGTGTCCTATATTCAGTGTTTTGTGGAATAGGTTTAACTGGCGAAGTGGGTTTTTTCTTGTTGCCATCTAATTGATTTTTGTTAGTTCCAGATGAAGACATAGAAGCTTGCTGGACCTGGTCCATTATCTTTTTCACACGGAAAGGCTTGTGACTTTTTCCTTTGGGCATAGCAGAATTGATGCATTCTGCAAGAATATCACCTTCTTCTGTTTTACTGTCATCCAGTTCAGGTATAGTTATAGATGAGGTTTTCCCTCTCTGAGCCTCATCGGTACTTCTGCCTTCCGTAGGAATGGTATCTCGTTTTTCAATTTCACAAGACTGTGCCACTGTTCTACCCCCTTCTCCAGCAGCTAACTCATTTGGAGGGGATTCTATTGTTAGATCACTTAGAGATGTAGCTGTGGAAAAGTTGATAGGTGTCCCTTCTACACAATATACCCGTGGCATATCATCTCCTGGTGTAAAGCTAACATGCTTCTGTGCTTGCAATCTGTTTTGTGATGGCAGAAGTTTATATACAGGCAGTTGACTTGGTTTCCTTGCCACAGGAGGAGGTAATTTTGAAGCGGTCTGAGCTGGTTTTTTGGCTCTGCGAGAAGATTTTGTTGGCATGGCAGAGATAATACATTCTTCTAGTATTTCAATATCATCTTCATCTGAATCATCTAATAGATCTTTTTCAGAATCAGTAGGTTTTTCTGTCTCTTTTTCTGGGTTTTCATTTGATTCTTCAGGCTGCTCAGATTCTGTTTCATTCCCATTGTCATTTTCCTGAACTGGAGGCATTATTCTTAACTCCACATCTTTCTGTATAAATGGCTCATCGAGGCTCAGAGCACTCAGGCTAGATGAACAAGAAAATCCATCTGGAGTACTTTCTGTGGCAAAATGTAATAAAGTATCAGCATCTGGAAGAACTTGGACCCTCTGTACTGCAGCACTTACAGCAGCTTGCTTAGGTCCACTCTCCCTCTTTTCAGCAGTAGGTAGTTTGTTTTTAGGCACTTCCTGTTTAGTTGGAACTGTTTGAGGAGGAGGGGTTTTACTTCTGCTTGGTGGCATGGTTTGTCCAGGGCTATCTGGAAGGTCACTGGGGCTTATAATGCCACTTACCATCCCACTGCAGGGTTCACTCTGAACAGAGCTGGCAATTGAACGACTCTCAAAACTATCAAGTGAACTGACAGAGGTACATCTGCTAAACATGAGTGGAGTCTCCTGAACATAGTGCTCTGGTGGACTTTTAGGTGTCTGAGCACCACTTTTTGATGGAGACTTGGCCCCTGAAGAAAATTCAACAGCTTTGTGCCTGCTTGAATCTGAAGATAAACCAGAAGCCTGGAGTCTGCTAGACTTGGTTCTAATGTGCTGGGCCACTGTTGGAACTTCACTCACAGAATCTTCAGTTGATCTAGTTCCACCGTTGTCTTTAATTTCTGCTATTTGTAGAGTATTAGCGGACTCTGTTTTCTGTGTTGCCTGGTCACATCCTATTTCATCTTCAGCTGATGACAAAGATGATAATGAACTACACCTTGAAAAACATATTGGTGTATCTTCTACACAGTAAGTCTGTATTGTTTCTTGGTTGATAGAGGGAACTTTGCAAGAGGTGGCTTTCTGTGTCTGACCACTTCTGGTCTGTGCTGAACTTGGGTGGAGCTGATTCTGCCTCTTGGCATTAGACGAAGGTGCAGATGTATTTTCACTGTTTGAAGAGATGTGTTCAGTTTTAGTGTTCTGCCCAGAAGAACTCTTTGAGAATGAAAATGATGGTTTCTGTGAGGAAGATATGTCTGTGGCATATTTTAAACTATAATCAATAGGCTGATCCACATGATGTTTTTCTTCATTATATTTTATGCTATAATTTGTTGGTCTCTCTTCTTCCTCATGCTGTTCTTCCTCAGAGTAACGTTCACTATAGTTGGTTGGTTTATCGTCTTCATAGTCATCGTCCTGACACAAAGACTGGCCTACATTTTGATTAATTCCATGATTAGAACCCACTCGATTTGTTTCTGAACCACTGGCTCCTCTTGACCTAAATGAGGAAACACATTCTTGCTGTCCGAAATGTGGTTGGAACTTGAGGTGTTTATCATCAGTGCTCTCAGTATATACAGGATAAGTTGTGCTTTGACTTCTTGATTGTCTTGGCTCACTTTGTTTTATTTCATCTTCTATTACATGTTTAGGTCTTGCCCATCTTTCATTCTGTGAAGGACTCTGCCTCCCAGAATTTAGTTGCTCATCTGAATATTTAAGACTATAATTTATTGGTGTATCCAGTTCTCCATCATTATCATCCATATGATTTGCACTATGTATTTTATGGGCCAGGTCAGCTGGATATTGTCCATAGCTACAAAATTTACTTTCATCATCTTCAGAATAAGATTCAATTGATGGTTTCATTTGACCTCTTTTACCATAACCATCACTGCTGCTGACACTATTTAAACTATCATTTGAAGATCTCTTATATTCCAACTTGGCATAAGGCATAGCACATGTCCTATTTGAATTTTCTGACTTAGTGAAGTTGTAAGCATTTGAATGTGTGTGGATGGTAGAACTTCTTCTTACTGCAGTCCTCTCATCTGTCCCACAGTGCAATTCAGTGGTAGACCCAGAACTTCTGTCTTCCTGGAAGGTATGAATGGCTGATACTTCTTCCATAACTTTAGCAATCTGGGCTGCCGTGGTAGAGATCTGCAAACCTCTCTTTGAAGAGGTTCCTGAATTTTCTGTTGCTGGGTGGTAGTTGCCCAGGCTAATTCCTTGTTCTCTCTCTAAACTTCTATCTTTTTCAGAACGAGAACTATCTAAACTTCCCCTTGGTGAAGAGGAGCTGGGTAACACTGTGGTATTTAAATATGGTGAAAGGACAGTGACGTTTCCAGTATTAAAACTGTCTGACCTATTGTCATCATGTCGATTGCTATCAAAAACATAGTCACCATAGAGACTTTGCTTATGTCTTTGCTTACTACGATGAGATGCCTTGGGACTTAAATTATCGATATTGTCAAAAGTTTCTGATAAATGCTGAGCATCTAATTCTGCTTCCAGGGCCTTTTGCTTCCTGACATGAAGAGATGGCAAGCTTGAGCCAGGAGACATAATATTGGCATCCTTATATTTAGCAGGTCTATTTGCCATGAGATTCCTTAAAGCTGCGGCACTTCCCATAGCAATCATTTTATGCTTTGAATGAATGAGGTTCTTGAGCATGCTGACTGCCCCCATGTCCCATAATGCTTCCTGGTCTTTGGGATTTCTTGCTGAGAGATTCCACAAGGTTCCACAGGCATTACTGACAATTGTCAAACTGTGAGATTTCAAGTGTTGTAATAAGGTTTGCAGACAGTTGTTCTCCCTTAGGATTTGCCTGAAGTATAAATAAGAGATCACAAAACTATGGTCAAAATCTGTTTGTAGTAACAACAAATAAAAAGGTAGAACACATATAAATCTAAAGATTACTACTAAAACTTGAACATGCAAAATATAACCAAGTTATACTATAAAAGTTATACTATAAATTTCAAGCATTCCCTATCTGCTTTTGCTAGTTTAGCTAATATTTATTGTTTTAATGGCTCCTCTTTCAAACCAAAAGAAGTAAAAGTGTTAGTTTTAGTCTATTCTACATTTATTTTTCTGGTGGAAAATCCTTTTATAGATGTATATTCTGCATTTTGCATTCTGGTTCCAATAGCTCTTAAAATTTTTTCTTTTAGTCCAGTTATATCAAATGGACTATAAATATATCATGAAATCTTATGCTGAACAGGGGCTTTGTAATAATTTAATCTATGGATTGGTGCCACAGTGCTGACCACTTAGGTAGCTTGGAAGAGGCAGAGAGAAGTGATCAACAGATCTTTATGCAGTCAGCAAGAACAATGACTCTCCTAGAGAAGCAAACTGACGTTTGGAGTATAATCTTTATGTCTCCAGCTTGACTCTGTTATACTGCCATCCCCTTTACGTATGCTCTGGCAAACTGTGTATATGTAGTTGTTATTTTAAAAAATAAAGTGAATGAAAGGTTTTCAAGACATCTTAAGGTAACAAAAACAAGGGTTGAAAATTGGCTTAACGAATTCTGGGACCTGAGAGAGCTTCACATCTTTTAATATATATGAAATGAAGTTTCAACACAGTATATTCAGCTTTAGTGGGTTTTAAACTGAGTGTCAAGTGTTTGCAACAGCTTCAACATGGTGGTCTCTCAGCAATCCAGTAGATACCTGAGTGCTTACTGAGTTTAAGAAATCTTTGCATGGCAGAAAGGGCTATAAAGCAAGTTTATGTATTAAAAATATAAAGAACATCTTTGTTTATTTACAACCTATAAATGTATTTTTATAGGTTACACTTTACTAAAAGTACCTCATGATCTTTCTGAAAGTAAGAGAGGAACAATACTGGATAAATTAAAAAGAAACAACATGCTGTGGAAGATACCCTTATTTTTGTTAAAACAATACAGAGCCCAAGTTCTGAAAATGTCTATCCTGCATCCAAGGTGCTTTCCTAAGTCTCACAGCTCTAGCAGATTAGACAAATGTCTGTTGGCTAAATAGTGGTTATCATTATTGAAGTTACAACACCATTTGCAACACCAGTATACTGTCTTTATCAGTTTTTCATAAACCTTACATTCCTTTATTCCATACTGACCAAAAGGAAGGGATTTTGTTCTATTATCTGTGACTTGAATTTTTTCCCTCTATACACAGGTCATATCTCTCATCTCTTACTTGTTTATTTCTAGACATCTTTACAATATTATGAACTTTTATTAGCGTACACATAAAGTGAGTAAATTGTGGATTAATACCTGTATTTTCCCTGTAATACGGCTTAGCCCAGAATTTGCATAATTACATGAAACAGTATGTATAACTGGGCCCTTTAGAGAATATGAATTTTTAAAAATTTTATTTTATATAATTCTTACATCATTTTTCATTTTTGCACAATGTATGAATTTTCATTTTGGTTATATTCCCCATACAATTCCCACTCCCCTTATTTTGGCCCTAATCCTTCCTCCCCCCATAGTGTGTCTCTGGTTTATAGTTGCTTGTTGATTTTGATGAATTTTCTACTAATTCATTTAGAAGTAATAAAAAACTCTGTTTTTACCTGTGGTCCTCATTTGTAGCAATCAAACTGGACACATTCCGTAATATTCCACCTCCACTTTCAATAATGGCCAAAGTATTTGTCTGGCTCCGATAAGTGAGAGTGCCAACCAAAAATGCAAGTGCGCCATCTACAGCACATATATCAGCTTTATTCTCAGTGCAATGTGCTGACAAATTCCATAAGGCACTCAATACACTTTTGAGAGTCGATTCCTATTAAGAAACAGGATACAAATCATCTAATTAGAGGCAGAATTTATCTCTTGTAACTCCTGTGTTTACTTGTATGGAATAAGTTATTATTTTTATCTGACATGCTGTCTAGCCCTCAATGAAAAAGGATTAGGACTCTTCATTTAGAACAACTTTATAAAATATAAAATGGAACTTAAGTCCCATAAACTATACAATAAGCAGAACACAATATTAAACTAATGACTTTACAAGCTTTATTCTAAGTTTTTAAATGGTAGACACATATCTTACAAGAGCTTATGTTAGAATAAAAACAATAAAATAGAAACTATTATAAAATAACATTTTCAGGAAAACAGAAAGTAAATTAAAAAAACCCATATGTTGATATGGAAAGATATCTAAGAAGTATTGTTAAATGAGAAGAACAAGTTAGAAAGCATTGTGTATATATTCTGTTTGTATAAAAAACACATGGATATATGTGGTTGATTGAACAATAACATTGTAACTTATTAAAAGGAAAGCATACTGGAAAAACACCTTGCCATGATGCTGATGTCAGTCTTTCTTCTCACTACAAATAGATTAGGGAACAAACATTCATTTTAAAACTCTACTCTGAAGCTATCACAATTAGAGGCACTTCAGAGGCTACAAACAAAGCATACTGATAACTGCTTTAAAGGTGCTAACAATTTACTTTGGGGAAAAAAAGATGTAAAGTCATAATGAAATAAAGTACTCAAAAGGAAAGATTATCACTACCTGAACTTAATAAAGTAAATAAAATATTTCATGGAATTTCAGCTCTTCTGTAGAAGAGCTATACAGAATTGAGAAGACAGGTGCTCCTGGCAGAAGTGGAATGAGTAAAGGCATGGAAGTGGGGACCAACAAGGGAGGACCAATGAGCAGAAAGAAGACACAAGATCAGAGTACACGGTGGGGAATAGTGGGAAGCATGGCCAAGAGGTAAAAGGACTTGCAGGTTTGGGCAAACATTTTGGGCCTAATCCAATAAATAGGTAACAATTCAATGTATTCTTATTCTCTTCATTAGAAAATTTAGTGAGAGGGCCTCCCTGGTGGCACAGTGATTGAGCGCTGGGCTGCGAAGCTGCGTGCAGCCTCAGCAGCACCAGTTCAATCCCCGGCCACCGGGCAAGGGTCCCACATGGCGCGCAGACCTCTCCTGCCGCCCGTTGCTCCCCTCAGCAGTGTACTTCGTCACTCTGCCTGTTCTGCTCTCCGCTCTGGCTCTGGTGAATTCTCTCACCCTCCCGCGCTTCTGACTGTACCCAGTGCTTGTATGATTAAATAAATAAATCTTCAAAAAAAAAGAAAATTTAGTGAGAAACCAAATAAAGGGTTAGGAAAAAGATAAAACTTGCAAGCTGACCACAGATCTGTGGCATACAGTAGGGGAGCAGAAAGGGTCAAAAGAGGGGAAGGAAGAGCATAAGGGATGGGAGAGATGGATCATGGATGCTGTGATCAAATACTGTCCAAAATCAAATACTGTCAAAATCAAAATCTGTCCAAAATACTGTCCAAAAATTGGGCCTCCCTGGTGACTCAAGGGGTTAAGACGCAATCTATGAAGCTATCTGCAGCCAGTGCAGCAGGAGTTCAATTCCCGGCCAGGGAACAACCCACATGGTGCAGCAGACCTCTCCTGACTTGCCTGCTGCTTCCTCAGCAGTGTATTTCAGTCAGTCCACCTGTTCTGCTCCCCACTCTGTCTCTGGTGAATCCTCTCACCCTACACACCTCTGGCCTGTACCCCAGTTCTTGTATGCATAAATAAATCTAAAAACAAACAAACAAAAAAAAACAAATACTGTCCAAAAATTAACAAATAAATAAATGAAGTAATCTAGGAGCAGCTTTATATACTATTTATCAGATAAACAGGAGTCTGGAGGAAATGCTTTCATCAGTAAATATGTAAGAAAGTTAAGAGTTCAATTTAAAGTGTGACTGAGGGCCTCCCCGGTGGCGCAGCGGTTGAGCGCTGGGTTGCAAAGCTGCCGGCGACCTCTGGGGCGCCTGTTCGATCCCCGGCTGCTCCCCGGCCACCGGAGGAGGGTCCCACATGGCGCGCAGACCTCTCCTGCCGCCCGCTGCTCCCCTCAGCAGTGTACTTCGGTCCTTCTGCCTGCTCTGCTCCCTGCTCTGGCTCTGTGAATTCTCTCACCCTCCCGCGCTTCTGACTGTACCCAGTGCATGTATAAACAAAACGAACGAACAAACAAACAAATAAATAAATAAAAACATGCCTCTATAAAAAAAAAAAAAAAATAAAGTGTGACTGAAGTGACAGTGGGACAGAAAACAACAGGAGAACAGAAAAAACAGCAAGTCTAGAAGAATGAGCAAAACTGCAAGTGGTCCATAGGTGAGGGAGAAAGAAAAAAAAAAGTGGCTTTCTATAATCTTACATGTAGAGGACCAAGAATTTTGCTGCAAATGTTTTATAATTAGAATCAGAGGCAATAAGAAGAAATGATCTGAGGTTAGAAATACAGGTGGTAAAAACAAAGAGGAGAGTTTCAATAAGGCACGTAGTTAAAAAATTGTCAAATAAAGGTATAAGTAGAAAAGAAAAAAACCTAGTAATTTGTGATTTACGAGAACAGTTGTGCTGAAAGCAAAATTAGGAAGGACTGAAGAAGGTAATGTTAGTTAAGAAATGGAGAAAGTGGGGCCTCCCTGGTGGCGCAAGGGGCTAAGCGTCAGCACTATGAAGCAATCTGCAGCTCTCAGAGCAGGGAGGTGACCCACATGGCGCAGCAGACCTCTCCTATCTCACATGCTGCTCCCCTCAGCAGTGTTTTTCAGTAGACCCGCCTGTTCTGCTCCCCAAATCTGTCTCTGGTGAATCGTCTTAGCCCCCCATACCTCTGGCCCCAGTACTTGTATGCATAAATAAATAAATCTTAAAAAAACAAAGAAATGGAGAAAGTAATTTGCTCAGGGTCTTGGTTGTCACAGGAAGAAAAGATACAATGTAGGGTCAGAAGAACTAACAAATATTTTTTCATCTTCAAAATACTGGGATTATACATAAGTTAAAACATATAGTCTTCTCTACAGCTAGTAGAATAGAAGCAAGAGTAAGGAACTGATAGTTTTGAGTAAATAACAGTATTTGGGGCACAGAGCGCAGATGAAGGAAAGGGTCACTGTGTGGTGGAAAAAGTCAGCTAAATGAAGTTAAAAATGTAATACATATGATTATGGAAGGTAACTCCAATTCCCCTATTAGTAAATGAAGCTAAGAAGAAAGAGATGATGAATTAAAGAGAAAAGAGAATGGTCATAATGACTGCTACATTGCATGAAAAGAGGAAATAAATTCTAATACTGCTAACTACAAGTGGGTCCAAATCCGAATTGGGTAAATTTCTGGTGGGCTACCTTTTCCAAGATTGGGCTTGCATTAAAAATTTATAGATGAATTTAGGGAGAATGATCTTTAAAACACTATCTTTATAAGAACAGGGGTATATCTTTCCATTTATTATAGTCTTCTTTTATGTTTCTCAGTAGGATATGTCTTTTAATCTAGCTTTCTCAATTGTAGCAACTAGTCTACATGTAGAATTCTGAGGTCTTTAAGATGTTATAAAATCATGAACTATTTATTCTGCAGCAGTAGAAGTTCCCATAATACATAAAGACACATCAGGTATTTCTAAAAATATACAAGATAGATGAGAGTAGGAGTTTTAAAGTGTGCATGGTATTGGTTTGTGTAACTTTACTGAGGTTTAACTTGAGAATTGCAAATGGTTCAAGTGTGCAATCTGATCATTTCTCATGTATGTGCATACCTATGAAACTATCATTCTAATCAAGGTAACATTTATGTCACCAACACCCCACCCAATTCCCTAGTATTCCCTTTGTAATTCATCCCAAACTCAGGTAACTACCGATCTGTTTTATATCATTGTAGATTATTGCATTTGTTAAATTTTTAATAGCTGAATAGTATTACATTGTAGATATTCCATGATTTGTTTGCCCATTTACCTGCTGAAGGACATTAGTGTTTCTGATTATCACAAATAATATTGCTGTGAACAAAACCATAAGTTTTTGTTCCTCTTGAGTAAAGATTTAGGAAGGGACTGGAGGTAGGTGTATGTTTAAGTTTAAAATACTGCCAAACATTATCCAAAATGGATTTAACACTTCATATTCCTACGAGAATTTCAGGTGATCCACATCCTTGATAACACTTAATCAGTCTTTTAAATTTTAACTAAAATAATATGTATGTTATCTCATTATAATTTTAATTTGTATTTTCTAGACGACTAATGTTGTTGAATAAACTTTCAAGTATTTTTTGGTTATCTACATATCTTCTTTTCAAGGAACAGTAATTGCTGTTTGTCAACACAGTAGGGTTTTAAAGGTATCTTTATGTGGCCCCTAAGTACCTAGAATATTACCTTTATAATCAATTGTTTGGTTGAATATTTTTCTGATTTCTAATAATTTTTAAGCTGATTTTCTTGGGGTTGAATCCTAGGGCAAGTTAGGGAGAATTAGGCAGCCTCAAGGAGAGTGCAGGTGGGGACCTTCAGAGAGTTAAGGACTAGTCCAGAGATAAGGACAACAAGAGGAATGTAACTAATTTCGCTGGGAATAATAAATATCCCAGGACTAAGAACAACATTGTTACCAAACGCCAGCCTCAGTTTCCCTCAGCCAATAAAGGGAGGTGGAGTCTGAGTGGTTTAATTTGTTGACAAATGAGGAGGGCAGCAGACTCATAGAAGACCACCGTCCTGCCCTTTGACAGAGTGCAGGGATATTTATGCAAGGGGGAGATGGAAAGGGGTCAGCACTGAGATCAGTGGGAGCCAGCCTATTTTTCTTCAATAGCTGATGTTTGACTTTCTCTTCCTTGACATGCAGGGATGCTCATTTGGGAGACTGGGTAATAAAGATAAATCTATCAAACAAGGGGGAAGATGCAACAAATGGGGAAAAACAAACCTATTAGGTAAGGAGCAGTGAGGCCACCTGGGAACCAAGCAATCACAAAGAGACTGGTGGAGCTTTAGAATAATTAGAGAAAGAAGGTATATATTCTCTGAGACAGAGACACGACTCCACTTCGGCTTCCTTGCCCCTCCCTGGCCTGGTTTCATGGCCTGGGAGTCCCACTTTATTTCTGTTCCTTTTCTCTTCAATAAACTTTTTCTTTCTCTAAACAAACCTGCCTCTTCCTGCTTGCTTGCCTGAGTGTCTGCGAAGTTCCTGCTGTGGCTTCATGAAACACCAACCCATGGTGGTCTAGTGGCTGGGGCTCAGCGCTGGCCCCTGCAGTCTGGGATCATTCCTGGCTGGGAGACTAAGCCTGAAAACCTACAATTCCGGTATCAGGGTTTCCAGAGATGCAATGGCAAAATTCATCAAAAATACATAAATAATTAAAAGCCAAAACTTTTTGCTGTCTTTCAAAAGGACATTTTGAAGGAAAAATTTAAAAAGTGTAAGCAAATTTATAGAGACTGGTTGGGTGAAAAGAGGCCTGGGTTAGTTAAAACTGTACAGGAATGCATCCCTGGCAGGGGGTAAGGCGCCCCTGTGAGCTGGTACCATTTCCCACCACCCTACCCTCCCTCTCCAACCCACCCACTTACAACCTGCTGGCTTGAAGGACAACTCCCAGCAAGAATGGCAGGATTTTCTATGTGTGGGGGGGCGGGGTGGGGTGGGGTGGGAGGATTATAAGGAAGTAGAGAGGTTTGCAAACAAACACACCAAAAAAATGGGAGGCCTTGCAGGCAATTTATCTATCACCCCTCCCCACCCTCAACCCCCACCTAGCTCAAAGGGTTGAGGTGTTGCCTGTGGTGGTCTTGCCTCTGTAGAATTCTTCCCTCACTAATTCATTGCTTACCTCTATTCCCTCTGTTAATAAATCCTTTTTATTTCTCTATTTTGGGGTGATGTCTCTTCATTCCAAAGCAGTAAGTAGAAACTCACAAACCAAACATGGCACTTTAGTAAGCTGATTTGCTTAGCCCTCTCTAATTTCAAGTTTAATGAAAAAAAAGAAAAAAAAAAAAACCAAAAAACCAAAACAACAAAACTTAGTTTCTTAAGTAGATATCCCACTGGACATTAAATTACCTCTTGTAAACAAATTATCATTTTTTGGTGATTTTTCACCCAATCCTCACCTCTTGATAAGATGACTATCAAAATTTGTAGATTTTGGAGGATCAATATTTGAAGAGCACAGAGGTTAACATTTATTCTCAACTAGGCATGAATCTGCCCCTACTCCTTTATGTTGGGGTACAACTGAATAAGGTTAAAAACTGAGCCCCTACTCCTGACCTAGCAGGCAGGTTTGGGAGGCTGAAATACATAAGGTAATGGATAAGGCTGCCTTGGGGATAAGGCCATAAAACTGATTGTTAGGGGTAAAGGATGTCCTGAGCTAAATCCATACAGGCTTTGTGGACTCCACCCCCACTCCAGATCAAAGTCATGAAGACATTGGGAATGACAAATCCCATCATCACCAAAGGGAGGGTTGCTGGGACCTGAGGGTGGAGTTAAACAATAATACTAGACACGTGGGTCTTGGCCATCTCTCTCTTGGCTTCATGGCTCTTGGCTCGTGGCCAGCTCTCAGAGTGCCATTGGGATTCCAGGTCGGCATAACGGGTAGGACGCATTTAAGACTTTATCTCCCTTTTTTCCTCCCTGAGTTGTACATTTCCACATTTCCCCTTCCCTTGTAAATAGACCTTTTATTAACCTTTTGTGTGTGCCTGCAGTGGAGTATTAATAAGTCCCTTTTAAGCGCGCGGATGAAGACCCACAGTCAGGCAACCCGTTTTATATCAGGGCTGCCCTGTAACATGACCACCACGACCAGAAAAACTAGCCCAGCTCCAGGAAGGCAGAAGCAGAGGCCAGAACATGCTTCTATGTCAAAGGCCAGTGCTGGAGACCACACATCCCAGAAGATAACAGGAGAAAACCGGCAAAAGCCAATGAAAACAGAATATAAAAGAGAGCCTCAAATCCTCCTTGGGGCGCAGACTTCTCCCAGCTCGCCCACTACTTCTCTTAGCAGTGTATTTCAATAAATCTTCCTGTTCTGTTCTCGACTTCATTTCTGATGAATTCTTTCACCCCTGTGCCTCCAGCCTCACCCTGATCTTTTCCTCACAACACTTGGACTGACAGGTAAACAGGTCAGAAATTAGTAATAAAGTAGTCAAAGATGAAACTCCTATGGTAGTACTAAATGTTTCAAAAGGTACCTTTTTAACTTCCAAAGCACATTCCATCAATGCTTTCACACTTCCAACTTCACGCAGTGTCTTTTTACTATTTACATCTGCTCGCCAAGACAAATTCCTCAAAACACTTGCAATAACCTGCAAATGAGTCAATTTTAGAATAATTTGTATATGAACTGTTTTATACTAGTTGCTCTTTAATCAAAGAGATAAGAATAGAAAGCTGTTAATAGAGAAATTCTTCCTAAATGCTAATATAGAGTCAAAAGGAATTGCTACAGTTTAAATATTTTCTATTATTCTGGTGTTAATGTAACCGTAGTTTAAACAGGAGAAACTAAGTACTGAACCACAGCTTAAATTAATCTTATTCAGAATATTAACTGCTAATATTTAAGAAAAACAGCTGAAATTCTAGGCAGTACCTGCTGTAGGTCCTCACTTTCAGATTTCAGTTGGGCCACAAGTGCTCTCATACAGCCTTTCATTGAGCATAATGTAGCCTGTAAAATTAAATATGTACAGAGGTCAAAAAACAAGGCAATATGAAACTGTGTTTTATTTTTGACTCGAACTTCAAATGTAGTTTTAATAGACTCATTTTAATCATACTGGTTGTATTTAGCCATAAAAAATCTAGAACTAGATTATTAAATAAATGAAAGACAAATACCTTCCTAATCCTTTGTTATCTTTTGGCTAACTGGGGGGCAGGGGAAGTGAATAAACTATAAGAAATGAGAAACAAAGGATTTTTTAGTCTCTTATTTGGATGGGACCAATATGTGTGCAATTTTCATACTTTTGCTCTCATTCCTAAGACCAATGTTTTAAATGTGACTGCATAAGTCCACCAGCGTGTTGCATCTTTTGCCTTTGTTTACTAGGCACGAGACAAACAAATGAATAATGACATGGAGTGGGATGTAAAGTACAGGTTTTTATCAGTCAGTATTTAAAGAAGAGTAATAATAAGAAAATCAGTAAAAAGTAGTTTGTATTAAAGTAAAATAATTCATAAAAAATGAACCTTGTCAAACATACCTTGTTGGCTACATCTCCAAAAGTCAAGTTTGTCAAAGCCATTCCAGCATATCGTCTTAATGTAATACTGTAGTGGTCATTAGTAAGCCCATACATTTCACAGTCTACTTGCAATAATTCTGCAATGGCCTGTAGTCCCCCTAAATTTGAAAAGGGCAAGAGGAAAAAGATAATAATCTAAAGCACAACAAATTGGTACCAAGTTTATAACTTAAAAATTAATGAAAAATATCTCAAAGAATGACAACATAGTGTTTAAAATTGTCTTTAGAATTACAAACTACAAAGACTGTTACACAGGACTTTTGTGTAATATATTTGTATAGTAGAACTGACAACTATTTAATTTTCTGCTAATATCTCCACCCTCCAGTTCCTTCCTTAGGAAAGGAGAACTTATTTTTATCATGGGGACTTTACACTCCTCACTGTCACACACTGTGTCCTAACTAATTATTCTTAGGAATACTGAAACTTCTAAGTGAAATGTCATGAAGAAAATCTTTCATTTTTATGAAAAAGAGTTGTGTTCAAATTGTTACTAAGTTCTGTAAAACTACTTATGTTTCTAAAAATTTATTACTTTTTGTTGATATTCACTAGTGTCAAATACAAACTATTTAATGTTTTCTTTCCTCATGATTCCATTGGATATGCTTAACAAAGGTTATCCAGTGTTAACAAAGCCTACAGTGGTGAACACTAGGAAACAAGGAAGAAAATGAAGAGAAATAAGGAAAGACATAAAAGGAAGGATAACGACAACATAAATAAACAAATAAACCAAAAGGTGAAGTGAAATGGTAAGGGTGTGGACAAAAAAATGCATATAGAGGCTATTAAAAATATTCATTTATCAACATTAGTCATCATGGGACTGGACATACTGTTTTATCACAGCAAAGTAGGTAACACAGAGAAAAGGAGGATGAATATAAAAAAACAACTGTTGGATACTGTAAATTAAATAGGTTATAAATTTGAAAAGGAATCTCTACATTTAGTATTTTTGTAAATGATTAAGAAGTATCAGTGTGTAGAGAAATCTATGTTTGCGAAACAGACAAAATTCTATCTTGTATCAAGAATTCTAGGCCAGGGATTTAACTTCAGTTGAAACAAAGTTTTATGACTAGCAAAAATGACTGATATATTTGAATGTAGATAAGTGAAAATTAATTTAAGGAAAACCCAAACCATATTTAGAAAATTTTCCTCTATGCATCCATGATGGTGGAAAAATATATAGCCAGTGAACAAAATATGATCACTGTCTTAATGGAGTTTCTAGATTAAAGCAAGGATCAACATTAAATAACTAACTTAATCATGGCAGACTTTGTAGAAGCACAGGGCAAGACAGCAAGTAGACTTAACTAAGAGCTGGGGAATCAAGGAAAAGGCTGAGGAAATATGTTTAAGTTAAAGGATGAATGAGTATCTAAACGGAGGAACAGGAAGAATAAAGAAGCATTTTAGGCATATGATATAGCATGTGCAAGGGTCCCTAGACTTGAAATAGATAGTACAAGGTCACGTGATGCATGCGACGAACTTACACAAATAGGCCAGATCATACAAGAATTGATGTGCCACACTAAGGATTTAGGGATGGAATAATTAGATGTGTGTTCCAAATGAATTGCTAAGGCTGCAAAATATTGGAAGTGGGAAGACAAAGTACTGAAAAATAGGAGAGATGATGATGACATCTTAGAAACTTTTAAGTGAAATGTCAAAAGAACAGCAGTGATTTGCGATATATTTAAGAAGGAGAATTAAAGCACTCAGTTACTAGATGTGGGAGTAAGGACAGAATCAAGGATTGTTTACAATATTCTGGCTTGAGCAAACAGATTGGCAGGAATGACATTTTCTGAGAAAAGGAATCCTGAAGAGTAAAATATGGGACTGGAGGAGATAAATTCAGTTTGTGCTATCTGAGTTAGAGATGTCTGCAAAACCATCTAAGTGAAGATGTCAGATGAGCAGTCTGATAATGTGTCTAAAATTCAGGAGTGAGAAGTTAGATAGAGATGTAAATCTGAAAAACACTGTAAGTGAAGTCATAGGTGGAGGATACTGGTTAGAGAGAGGAAGAGGACCTAGGACAAACTTCAAGGAATTCCACCAATTAACACTTCAGCAAAGGAGAAAAATTCAGTAAAAGAGCTGAGTTTTGAGCCAAGAAATTGACATGGCGAGCCATTCTTGATTTGAACAGTACCCCTATATACTGATTAGATCATCGAAATGTTAAGCACATCAATACCAAAACAAAATATACTATGCAAAATCCTGCCTGGTAGAGCAGTATCTGTGATACTTTCTTGAGAAAGATATAATGATTTCAAGAACAACTCAAGAAGGCACTAAGTGATCAAAGAGTTGAGTACTGTTATATGGAAAAACTGAAAATTTTAGGACTTGATTGTGAAAATAAAGATTAAAGGACATAGTCAATATCAACAAAATCATGAAAGACATGGCTAATGAAAAAAACATTAAATAAAATTTGGAATATCAGGTTAAGAGGGGGGTCTTTATGATTTCAACAAATGGAAAAGATTTCAGTGAATTTTAAGGCAAATAACAGAATTTGTATATTAAACTGTAAACGGACCCACAAAAATATGACACAAATTCAGGTTTGCTAGAACAAAAAACAGGTTGCCCTATGAAAAAATTAGGATATTTAAGGTAATGAATGCAAGATGATAAGCAGGCCCTTTTGCATTTTTGTTGGTGCCTGTATTAGGAAATAGTGGTCTATATGGATCAAGTACTATCCAATATTGGTAGCTTACATCCTGACAGAGAGTAGAGTTCTTTAACTGTTTCAGGTGACATTCAACAGAATCCTAATTCACACTTATCAAAAAAGATAATAGATGACAATTTTAAAAGGCATATTTTTCTTTTACTTGGTATAGTCACCATTAGCCTAAAATACTTCATTCTAAGATAAATAATAGGGACCCAACATCAATATTCCTCAGGTTGCTATTTCATAAATCTTCCTGATCATTAAAAATTACTGGAGCCACTAATTAATCCTAGGTTTCTCTGTTGGAAAGTCTGTTTTACAAAGCCTTTTAGAAGGCCAGAGAATCTACATGGTGTGAGAAGTGTCTTCGGTGATCATTAAGATCTGGTTTGGGAAACACTAATGCAAACAAACCAGGAGTTCATGAGGACCATGTCACAATCATTTTTGAATCTAGGGTTTAGCATAGTTTCTGGGACAGAACTGGGAAGTACTGAATATACCTATCATTGATATTACAGTCTAAAACAATGCTAACAGGTGCAAACTTAAATGATCCTGATATCCATAGAATCTTCTTGTATGTAAAAATGGCAGTCCAGCTGACTGGGTTTAGGAACTTCCTGTCATCTACTTGGGACTTTTCTCTTTATCCCTCACTCTCAGATTCCTTATGCTATCTTAGTCTATCTCCTCACAATCCATCAACTTTGATCATTCTTTTGCTCCAGTGGAAATTCAGAGGCTAGGGGTGAGAAGAAAGTAATCCCTTGTGTCTATGTCCCCAGCAGTCACACCCCCAGAGGCCCCATCCTGCTCCTCACCTGAAAGCCCCTGCCCTAGCTCCTGTGATGAAATGCCCAGGGTAGCCTTCCTACCTGAAGAAGGAAGAGGAACAAATACTGAGTCTAGGTTTTATTTTGAAATTCAGATGATTAATGTGTCATTCCTAATCTGTAGTACATTGGAACAAAGGGACATTCACAGAAAAACCTTTCAATAGCTTAAAATTGGAATAATTTTCTTGCTTATTCATTATTTTTATCCTGTTCCCATGTTTTTACTGGCATTTATAGAAAACTTAAAATTTCCACATATGCTAAAATTGCATTGAAGGGAGAACTCCAAAGATTATACTCAATTCTATAGGAGGCTGGGGGGGGGTATGGGAGGAAAGAGTAAGTGGTACAATTGCTAGGGCCCTAGGGAAGAAAGGCAGCTGGTATCAGAAAGTAACATAGTGTCCAAAAGTGATGGTGCTACAGGAGACAACACTCATTTTTGGTGTTCAGATTCTGTAAGAGTTTCATGAGTTTGCCACTTTTAAGATAAATGATGAATGACAATGATGAGGGCACTAGGAATGCAACACACGGGCTAGAATGTAATGTAACATAAATAGCACAAAAAGCAAGGGCACAGCTACACTGAGATGGGAACTCAGTGTATGGTTCTTGCTTGTGGCATGACTAGAGAGATCCAGTTCACATGAGATGGCTCAGGATGCTGCAATTTATAAATACCATATGAGCAAAATGAACCTAGAAATCAAAGAAAAACCATTACATGAAAAATGGGGTCCACAAATACAAGTTACATAAGCTTCAGAGTATGTGATAACACATACTGAAAATAGTAATCCTTCCAAAATTAATGGCCTATTTCTAACTTCAATTAGACTATAATTTTTTCTATATTAAGCAGTTTCAAAGATAACACGCTGCTTATCGTGAAAATGCAGTAAAGCATTGATAACCACAAAGATAAATGAAAATATTAATAATTCCTTCTGGAGGAATCAGTAGCTTTGAGAAGAAATTACTGATTTCAAGTACAGTAAGTAGCTCTACATTTCAAAATATTTTAAATTATCCTCCTTGTCAAGTGTCATGGAGGGTCTACCTTGGCAATTGGGACAAGAAGTGGCAGCCCTTGAAGTAGTTTTTCCAGTATTTGGTTAAGATTTTGAAAATTCAAGTTAGTTTATCACACGGTAGCAGTTATGGTTATTTAGGCCCTTATTTCCTCTGCAAACCAGAGCATAAACATTTCCCACATGGAATAGGAAGCAGCTGGGAATAGAAATCATGGCTTTATATCCCAGTTCACCAAAGGTGAAAAATTTTCAGTGTTCCTCCATGGCAATGAGAAATATTTGTCTTACCAAGTTCATTCATTGCATGTCTATGTTCTTCATCAAAGGAAAGCTTCATGAGAACACACACAGCAGGGCAGATCTGATGTTCAACAGGTGCTGGCACTGAAAAATAAAATGAACATAAACCATAATGCTTTATTTTCTCAAAAGCAATGATGTGCCTCACACTTTAAAAATACAGTGCTTACTGATGCATAGTAGTTTAGCAAATTAACAAATATTTGCTGAATAGATGAATAAATATACAAACATGGAAGAGAAAATGAGTAAAGGGCATTTTTTGGTGCGGAAAAATGTTTACTTTTTATTGCCCTTGACCAAGTCTGTTAGAGTAAGTTTCTAAAAGGTTTATGCTATAACTCAGATGACTAATTACTTAGTCCAAGAAAATGTACCTCTATATTTAATACTATGGACAAAGTTTCAAAGCTCATTACTTGAAATAAAATTTAAAAAGCCTATTTTTCAGCAGTAATTACATTAACTTATTCTATTTAACTTTTTGAGAACAGGTATCAAGGGCAAAATAGTTAAGTCATCACATAATGTGGAGAGTCAAAGAAAACAATCTAGAAAAATTATGTTCCGCCATTTATTAGTTTTCCCCATCCCTAGGACAGATAGCTTTTTTCTTATCTTGAAAGCTTTCTGATTTTAGATAAATAAACACCTTTATACCTAAGTTTAAAAAAAAATCTGCTAAGACTTCTCATAGATAATGTTCTCACCATCATCCCTCCTGCTCTTAAATCAACAGGTTGAATAAAACAGACCTTTGTCCTGTGTGTGGGTACATGTATGTATATGTGTCTGTGTGTGTTATTATAGGTGAAAGGAAGGCCTTACCTTATATACTTACTGCTTTTGGTTCTTGCTACACGAATGAAGTAAGTCATGCCCCCAAGAGGCCCAATTCCCATGTTCCCTTCTCATGAGGGAGAGGAGTTGGTGCTCAGGGGTCTCTCCCTGAGCAAAGAGCTGGGTGGTTGATCAACCCCAGCCAGTGGGGCCCAAAGTCTCGAGCAGGATGGTGTAGTAGGAAGAGCACTTGGTTGAGAGTCAGAAGATCTGGCCTCTTCCTGGCTCCACCACTTACTAACTGAGGCTCCAGGCAAGTCTTTTAGTTTTTCTGAGCCTCAATTTCTTCATCTGTAAAATGGAGATGATAATACCTTCCCTTCCTACTTCACAAGGTTGTTGTGAGGATTAAACAGATTTAATAGCTCCATATTAACAGCTGAGTAGAGCAATATGCAAATATAAAAAATTATAGCTTAGTCACTAATAGCTGAAGATTTTACATCAAGTCCCTTTCTTGAGCTTAATCTATAAAACCAGAGATAGGCAACATAGTTGCTTAAGATCTTTCTAGAGCTACTATGCTATGACTAAGTATCTCTTGATTCCTGTTCTTTTTTTTGGCATAGCAGTGCACAGAACATTTTCCTTTGCTATTTTTTCTAGGGAAATATAAACCTTAGCTTTAAACTATGTTTGTAGTATAGATGGTGAATGTAAATGTCCTCTCCCTATTCATAAAGATTACATACCAACTAAAAAAAGCTTTTTTTAAAAAAAAAACTTACGTTTGCTTTGTACCATGCACTAGGATGTACACTATAGGGAACATACTTGGATTTTTGTCCTGGTCCATGCCTTGTTCATGGGCTTCCTGCCACTCCCAACAGGTTTCACAGTATGCTCGTATCTGTTCCAAAAGATGAAGGACTCGGATTTCACGCCTGCCTCTCTTGTCATCAGGCTGTGAGTGAATGATGTTGTGGAGTGCTGCACTGGCCCTGGCCCGAGCCTCTTTACTGCCCCGGGAATTTCCCAACAACACAGAGTCTTTGTCATTGCCATGTAAAAGCTGGATGAGGAGAGGAAGACATCCAGACTGTCGCATGGATATACAGCTGTCTTGGGAGCTAGACATAGCTAGCAAAGTTCGCGACATATCATCCTTATCATGAGTACCAAGCATTGACAACAATGAATACACCATTTCCACCTGTGGGCCAAATGAGTTTAGAAACAAAATTATGACTTTAATATCCAAAAGCCAACACCAATGAAGTGATGAATGGGATATTTATTGTAACTTATTAAAAGAAAAAGAAAAAAAAGAACAAAAACCCCTTTCTGGGATGAAAAAATGAGCATTATTTAAAAACCCATATGATCATCACCAATTTATATACATGAATAAAGAATAGCAGTGTTAATGAGCAGTGCTGAAAGAGAAAGATTTTTGCAATACTTAAATTGTTCTTTGGAAAAGCTGGTAATAACCCACTGATTGTAATGAATGACAATCAACTGTGCGCGCGTGCACACACACACACACACACTTAGGAAATGATATTTATTTTAATTATTTACAAAATTAAAATTTTATTTTACTTTTATAATGTATTAACTATAGTCAAGAAATAGAAAACCTTTTCAGCAATTATTATTATATGAGTACTAAGTTTTCAGCAATCACCGACCCTCATCAGATTATAAGTATATTATTAAAATTATGTGATTTCTCTTTCTCTCATATTTTGTCATAAAAATAGGGAGTAAAAAAATCAGCATTCTTACTCAGTTTTGTTTTTTTTTTAAGGCAACTGGTAGCATCAGTTACTCTCTGACAATAAATTCTAAGGATTTACTTAGAAACAGATTAGACCAGGAAACAGTATCTAGTTATGCAGAACTGTGATATTTCATTTCAAAGCTATCATCTCTATAAATCAGTGCTTCTTAATCTGGCAATCTTTACACCACCCCTCTCCCAACATACAGTTGGGAGGAAGTGTTACTAGAATCTATTATGTAAACACTTGGGATACTGCTAAACATCCTACAATATAAAAAAAGAACTGCTCTTCAGTTAATAATGTTGAGGTTAAGAAACCATACTCTAAATGTGTAAATAAACACATACTCTTAGATAAAAAGTTTCAGCTAGCAGTTCAGAATTATGGATACATGGGCTTTCAAATTCTGGTTTCCTACTTAAAAGCCAACTGTGTGACACTGCCAAGTTGAGCCCCAGCTTCCTCAGTTACAAAATGGAGGAATTTATCTAGTAGGGTTTTCTCTGTGAAAATTCAATGAAATTATACATGTAAAGAACCGTATCTGGCATTCAGAATGTAGTGAGATTTTAATATTATCATGTACTTCAAAAGGAAACAGTAGTTTAGCTGCCAGTTTTTACAGAGCACTACTGTTAACTATTAGAGACTTACTTTAGAATAAAAATATGTACTGATGTTGGAAAAACTTGGAGGCAAATTCCAATTTACTTACACTGCGTAAACCTTTTTTTGCTTCAATTTCTTATTTTAAGAAAAAGCAATAAGAACATGCCATAGGATTTTTTGAGGAGACCAAATAATGTACAAACAACTAGCACAGTTACTGGCACACCAGAGGTCCTCAGTAGTAGCTATTATTGTGAGTCATGAAAAGGATTAAGTCTCATATTAACAATATCACAGATTACTCTAAAATTAATTTCTTGAATCAACAGTATTTTAGTGGTGCTTTTTCTAAGAATCATTAGAGTATACAGAATATGTTATGAAAACAGTTATGGAAATATTTACACGGAAAATATTGTTTAGTAATATTAAAATTTCATCTCTGCCAATAATAAAGCCTTTGTCTTTAAAACAACAGTAAAATAATCATCCTGTTTTTGAAAACGTATTATCTCAGGCCCTAAAATATCTGATAACATCTGATAACATTCAATAATATTTTATCCACTGCAAAAAATACATAAAAAAATAGCCCAATTCTAAAAACTCCAAGAGCTTCAAGTAGACAGGAGTGACTTAAAGGAAATACAGAAGTTGCATTGGGAGGTGAGAGTCTTGGACATTAGAAAATACTTTCTGAAGAAATAAAGACAGCAAAGAGTTGTGAAGTTTGGCTGGGCTTCTGACAATTTGCACTGGCGCAGAAAGTCAAGCGTGCTATGACAGGCAAGGCATGGAGGCAGAAAGTCACAAGACTTGCTTGGGAAGCAGCAAGTGTGGTCAGCACTTAAGATTACAAGGTTGAAAAAGAATCAAAGACTAGCTAATTGGGTACTTTTCAAAATCCTTATTTTCCCTTTGTCTATGCTTCTTTATATAAAAAACATGTTATTTATTTACGAGAGTGTGATGATGGGATTAGAATTCTGTAGCTGAATTTAAAAGATGAATGAAGGATATTTTAGCAAAGTATTAATACCACTAGTGACTAGTGTTTATAATTCTCTGTTACCTTGGTTCCCAGGTGACTTGTCAGCCTTCGAGGAGCAGAGTGTGTGCTACTAGAACTCAAAACACTGGCAGTTTCATGATCCATTCGTGCAGTTGACCCCTAGAAGTTAAGCAAATTATAGATAGCATAATTTAGATTACAAATAAATAGCTGTGTAGCTATATTCATGGTAAGATGCTCCAAACAAATTGTCTTTAGGGTAAATTGCTAAATATGCTACATATTCACACTAAAGTGTGAACATTTTACTGCTCAAAGTGAGTATTTTTACCTATGAACTTAAGGTTTTAGAGGAAAATTGAAGAAAAGCTAGATTAGAAAAGACAACTTAAACTACAGAGTGGAAGTATACAAACACTGAAGGAATTTTCTAAGAGTAGTATTTTCTCAGAAATCAAAAGATGTGGGGGGCGGAGCAACATGGCGTGCAGGAGACGCTGCGAGTAAGATCTCCCATTAAAAAAAGTTAATAGGGAGGAAAAGCAGCAGGTCCCAGTGAGAAGTGGGACACGGAAGATAAACGGGTGACGCCAGCGAACTGCCCGAAGAAGAAAGTGGCCATAAAAGAGGACTAGAAGGGAGGGAAGCGCAGAACCCTGCTCCCCTCCCCCGCCCACAGAGGCGGCACTCTCCTACCGGCAGAGAGGAGGAAACAACAAACCAAAACGGCCCACAAGAACAAACGACGCAGCAAGCGGGACTGGGAGTGGAAAGGAACTATTGCAGCCATCACACCCCTTGAACTGGAGCTGAGGCGAACCCTGCAGGATCCGCCGCGGCTGTGAGCAAACGGCTCCGGGCGCCATTAGAGAAGAACAAAGACCCCGGGAGACGTGCACACAGCCCGGGCTGCCGGTAAGCTGGCGCGGAAACGCGGCGTGCTCGGGGAGCTTGAAAAGCAAGTGCAGACCTGGATCGCGGCTGCCCAGGTCCCAGCGCCTGCGACCTAGGCTTGCGGGGAGACGCACGGAGGTCCTCACTGAGGTGAAGGTCCCTCCCTGAGTGAGCAGGAACCAGGCGCCCAGGCACGGGAGCTGTGCAAAAGGCGCCATTCCCGCGCCACTGAACTGGGCTACAGCCCGCGTCCTGGAACTGAGTGCTTTGAACTGAGACCCGGGGCACGAAAATTCGGGGCGTGGGTTCCCCACGACGGTGGGGCACAAGGCAGACACAGCACCCCAAAGCTGTTGAGGTGTACCCTACCATTCCCGCTCTGTTCTCTGTCCCACGGGGTGAGGGGAGGCGAAAAACAGCCCCCCAAGGACAATAGGAGAGATCTCTGGCGCTACCTAGCGACCAGGAAAAAAAAAGTCACTAACACCCTATAAAACAGGACATTTCTTAAGACTGCTTGAAAAGGGCAGAAGGTTCCTGGAGGACCCAGTGGCCAGCCGGGAAGTTATTCCACGCCAGGCCCCTTCCGACCAGCAGTCTGAGCCCACAGAGGGAGCAGGCACCCACGTCCGGGGCAGACCGGGTGCGCAGAAGAGTGTGCCTGAAACCGGAGGCGCAGGGACTGCATCCCGCTTCACCATTTGAGAACAGGGACATTTCTTCAGTAAAAACTGCCTAAAACCAGCAGAAAGCTCCCCCAGAAGACAGAGATGGCTCCTGGAAGAGCCAGAGGGGAGCGGAGAAGTTCACCCAAGATGTCAGTCAGTCCGAGCAACACAGTGTCCCAACGCATACGACAAATTAGAAAACAGACAGTAGGGAGTAGAAGAACCACACGCAACCTAAAAACTCCTCAGGAAAGAAGCACACCACAAAAAGAAAACCACTCCCCAGATTGCAACGACAGCAACTTGGAAGAACTTCTGAGCCTTCCAGAAAGAGAATTTAAAATTGCCATGATTAAAAAAGTGATAGATCAGAAGAAGGAAATTGAGTCCCTAAGGAGGGAAGTAAGAGAAATGCAGGAGATCAAAGAATTAATGGAGGAACTAAAGAACTCTGGGAAAAGCAATGAAAGCAGAATAGATGAAATGGAAGAACGAATAAGTAATCTTGAAGACACAGAAATAAAAAGAACCAAAACAGAAAAGGAAAGAGAAGTACGAAGGAAAAAGAATGAAGAAAGACTTCGGGAACTATCTGACTCCATGAGGAAAGGAAATATAAGAGTTATAGGAATTCCAGAAGGAGAGGAGAGAGATGTAGGAACAGAGAAAATATTCATGGATATAATTGAAGAGAACTTCCCAAATGAGAAGAAGGAGCTGAAAATTGATATACAAGAAGCAAGAAGAACACCAAACTTCCACGACGAAAGGAAAAACACAGCAAGACACATAATAGTAAAGCTCCCAAGAATCCAGGACAAGGAAAAAATAATGAAGCTGACAAGAGGGAAGAAACAGATAACATTCAAAGGAAAACCAATCAGGCTGACATCAGACTTCTCTGAAGAAACACTACGGGCAAGGAGAGAGTGGAGGGACATAGTCAACAGACTCCAAGAAAACAGATGCCAACCAAGAATACTCTATCCCGCAAAGCTCTCTTTCCTCCATGAAGAAAGAATATGGACCTTCCCAGACAAAGAGAAACTCCGGAATTTCATTGCGACTAAACCCCCACTCCAAAAAATACTACAAGGAATCCTAAAGCCAGAACCTCAGAGGGACGAATAACAACGAAAGAAGACCAAAAAAAAAAAAAGTTATTAAAAGAATAAATAAATAAAATCAAAGGAAAGACAAACATAATGGCAAATACAGATGCTAACATATCAATATTAACTCTAAATGTAAATGGACTAAACTCTTCAATAAAAAGACACAGAGTTGCAGCCTGGATTACGAAACAAAACCCAACCTTTTGCTGTCTCCAGGAAACACATTTAGCTACAAAAGATAAAAATAGGCTCAAAGTCAAAGGATGGAAAACAATCCTACAAGCAAATGGGCCAAAAAAGAAAGCAGGAACAGCTATACTTATATCAGATAAAACAGACTTCAAACTCAAAAAAATAAAAAGAGACCCCAATGGTCACTACATTATGATTAAGGGGACAATACTTCAAGAAGAAATAACACTCATTAACATATACTCACCAAACGAAAGAGCACCAAAATATATCAGACAACTGTTGTCCTCTCTGAAAACAGACATCAGAGAAAACACATATGTAGTGGGAGACTTCAACACACCACTATCAACAATGGATAGATCAACAAGACAAAAAATAAGTAAAGAAACTAAAGCTCTAAATAAGGACCTAGAGCATTTGGGCTTAACAGACATCTATAGAACACTAAACCAAAAAAAACGGAGTACACATTTTTCTCAAGCGCACACGGATCATTCTCCAGGATCGATCACATACTGGGGCACAAGACAAACATCAACAGATACACCAAGATTGAAATCATACCAACCATCTTTTCTGACCACGAAGGCATCAAACTAGAAATAAATCATAAAAAGAAGGCAAGGAACTATCCTACCTCATGGAGATTAAAAGCCACACTACTGGAAGACCACTGGACTAACGAGGAGATCAAAGAAGAAATTAAAAAATTCTTTGAATTGAATGACAAGGAGGACACCAATATCCTAAATGTATGGGATGCAGCAAAAGCAGTAATAAGAGGAAAATATATAGCAATAGAAGCTCACATCAAGAAACAAGAAAGAACTCAAAGAAACAACCTAATCTCGAAGCTCAAAGATCTAGAAAAAGAACAACAAAAAAACCCCAGAACCAGTAGAAGAAAAGAAATAATAAAAACCAAAGCAGAAATAAATGAAATTGAAACTAAAAAAACAATCCAAAAGATCAATGAAACCAAGAGCTGGTTCTTTGAAAAAATAAATAAAATAGACAAACCCCTAGCCAGGCTCACAAAGGAAAAAAGGGAGAAAGCACAAATACACAGAATCATAAATGAAAGAGGAGAAATCACAACGGACACAGCAGAAATCAAAAGAATAATCAGTAACTACTATGAACAGTTATATGGAAACAAGTTCAACAATCTAGAGGAGATGGACAAATTCCTACAACTCTACAATCACCCAAAGCTAGATAAAGAAGAAATAGAACACCTAAACAGACCAATTACAAGCAGCGAAATTGAAATGGTAATTAAAAACCTCCCCAAAAACAAAAGCCCAGGACCTGATGGATTTACAAATGAATTCTACCAAACATTCAGAGACGAATTAGTGCCTATCCTTCACAAACTCTTCCAAAAAATTGAGAAGGAAGGGACAATACCAAACACGTTCTATGAAGCCAATATTACACTAATACCAAAACCGAATAAGGACAACACAAAAAAGGAAAACTATAGGCCAATCTCCCTAATGAACACTGATGCAAAAATCCTCAATAAAATTTTAGCTATCAGAATCCAACAATGTATCCATAAGATAATTCACCACGACCAAGTTGGATTCATTCCAGGGGCACAAGGATGGTTTAACATCCGAAAATCAATCAACGTTATTCAACACATCAACAAAAAGAAATATAAAAACCATATGATAATATCAATAGATGCTGAGAAAGCTTTCGACAAAGTGCAACACCCATTCATGATAAAAGCCCTTGAAATTCTTGGGATACAAGGAACATACCTCAACATCATAAAGGCCATCTATGACAAGCCAACAGCCAGTATCATTCTCAATGGTGAAAAGCTGAAAGCAATTCCATTAAGATCTGGAACAAGACAAGGATGTCCACTCTCACCACTGCTTTTCAATATAATACTGGAAGTCCTAGCCAGAGCAATAAGACAAGAGAAAGACATCCAAGGAATCCAAATAGGAAAAGAAGAAGTCAAACTATCACTATTTGCAGATGATATGATAATATACATAGAGAACCCCAAAATCTCCACAGAAAAACTAATTCAACTCATCAATCAATTCAGTAAAGTGGCAGGATACAAAATCAACACGCAAAAGTCAGTAGCCTTCCTATACACAAACAATATATCTGAAGAAGAAGAAATCAAAAAAACCACCCCTTTTATTATTGAAACAAAAAAAATCAAATATTTGGGAATAAATCTAACAAAAGAGGTAAAGGACCTATACAAAGAAAACTATAAAACACTGTTAAAAGAAATAGAAGAAGACACAAAGAAATGGAAAGACATCCCCTGCTCATGGATTGGAAGAATAAACATTATTAAAATGGCCATCCTACCAAAAGCAATATACAGATTCAATGCTATTCCAATCAAAATCTCAATGGCATTCTTCAAAGAAATAGAACAATTATTGATGAAATTCATATGGAATCACCAAAAACCCCGAATAGCCAAAGCTCTACTGAAAAAAAAAGAAGGAAATGGAGGCATCACACTCCCAGACTTCAAACTATACTACAAAGCCATAATCATCAAAACTGCATGGTATTGGAACAAGAACAGACATACAGACCAATGGAATCGAATAGAAAATCCAGAAATAAACCCACAGATTTATGGTCAACTAATCTTTGACAAAGGAGCAAAGACTATGCATTGGAGCAAAGAAAGTTTGTTCAATAAATGGTGCTGGGAAAACTGGGTCGCTACATGCAAAAGAATGAAGCTTGACCACTACCTCACACCACACACAAAAATCAACTCAAAATGGATTAAAGAACTAGACATAAGACCTGAAACCATAAAATACATAGAAGGAAATATAGGCGAAACACTACGGGATTTGCACATCAAAGACATCTTTACAGACACATCACCCAAAGCAGTGATAGTGAAGAGAAAGATAAACAGCTGGGACTACATCAAATTAAAGAGCTTCTGCACAGCAAAAGAGACAATAACAAAAACAAAGAGAAACCCCACCAACTGGGAGAACATTTTTGCACCCAACACTAATGATAAAGGACTGATCACAAAAATCTGCAAAGAGCTGATGAGACTCAGCAACAACAAAGAAAATAATCCAGTCAAAAAATGGGCACAAGAGCTAAAAAGAAACTTCTCTGAAGAGGAAATGCAAATGGCCAACAGACATATGAAAAAATGTTCAACATCACTTGTAATCAGGGAAATGCAAATCAAAACTACCATGAGATACCATCTCACACCAGTGAGAATGGCACATATTAAAAAAACTAGCAACAACAAATGTTGGCGAGGATGTGGAGAAAAAGGAACTCTTGTGCACTGTTGGTGGGAGTGCAAACTGGTCCAACCACTATGGAGAGCTGTGTGGAGATTTCTGGACCTACTAAACATAGAGCTTCCATATGATCCAGCAATTCCACTCCTAGGTATTTACCCAAAGGACACAGAAACATCAATTCCAAAGAGCACCTGCACTCCTATGTTTATAGCAGCACTGTTTACAATAGCTAAGCTTTGGAAACAACCCAAATGCCCAAAAATAGATGACTGGATCAAGAAGATGTGGTACATATATACCATGGAATATTACTCAGCATTCAAAAAAGATAAACACATGCAATTTGCAGCAACATGGATGGCACTGGAAGGGATCATGCTCAGCGAAATAAGCCAAAAAGAAAAAGAAAAATACCGGATGGTCTCACTCATAGCAGGAATCTAGAAAACTTAAATAAGGGACCAGGAAAATGAATATAAGAAAGTGAAAATCAAAATCAACAAAAAACTATGAACCAGAGACACTTTTTGGGGGGTGGGTGGCGGGAGGGGAAGGATTGGGGTCAGAATGGGGCGTTTGCAATTGTATGGGGGAATATAAAAATAAAATTTAATATTTAAAAAAAAAAAAAAAAAAAAAAAAGATGTGAAACCACATTCAGTTAAATATAAATTGACTGATAAAAAGTTTCAGTGATTAAAAGCTTCAAAATTACCACAAAACTAACTGACACAGTCCATGTTCTCTAGGAGTTCACAGTATAGAGACGACTGCTTGAAACTTATACCTGAGAAAGATGTGAAAAAATAAATACCTACAATGTGATATGAGCACTGTAGTAGAATGTATCAAACATTGACTGAAAATAGGAAGAAACAACCTGTTTATGTATGGCAGAGGAGTCACTAAGGACTGCATAAATTAAGAAGCATTTTAAGGTTGGTCTTAAATTTTCAGGTAGAAGACTGATAGAAGAGTCTCTGTGAAGGTATAAATATAGAGAACAAGGTTTTCAGTTTGAGTGCAGAGAACACAAGGTGTTTGCTTGCAGATAAAGGTTGGGTAAAATTATTAAGGATCTTGAGTCATTTTAAAGATGTTGTGGAGCCACTAAACTTTAGGCAGGAGAATGGTACAACCAGAATTATTTCCTAAAAGAATAAAGAGGACAGCATGGAGAAATGATAGGTGGGAAATCAGAAGAGGGTATTTTTTTTTTTTTTAAAGGACCAATGGATGGTGGTGAGTTTTTTTTTTTTTGGGGGTAAGGATTTATTTATTTATTTATACGAGCACTGGGTACAGTCTGAAGCGTGGGAGGGTGAGAAAATTCACCAGAGCCAGAGCGGGGAACAGAATAGGCAGACCAATGAAACACAATTCTGCTGAGAGGAGCAGCGGGCGCGGCAGGAGAGTTCTGCGAGCCATGTGGGATCCTCGCCGGTGGCCGGGGATTGAGCTGGTGTTGCAGAGGCTGCGGGCAGCCCCACAGCCCAGCGCTCAACCATTGCGCCACCAGGGGAGGCCCCAAAAGAGGGTATTTTTAATAGCTGAGCAGGTACAAATAAAGAAGTGAGAATAGGGAAATGGGGATGTATACTTAGGGCTAAAAATTAACTGGCTTATTAGCTGATTGTATGCAAATGAAGGGAGATTTGTAGTTAAAGACAACTTGGAGGTGCTAGGACTGGATGAAAGGATAGATGAAGGTTTCATGAATGGATACAGAGACCCACGAAGAGATGATGTCTCAGTGCAGGAACTGAGTTCACCTTTGAATACCCTGACATCCAGTAAGAATGCTCAATCAGAAACATAGGATGTCATACCTATAGATAAACAACAGGGCTCTATCAAAATACAGGTCACAGCTAAAGCCATTCATTAATGATTTTTAAAAAATGATTGTAATATTCATAGCATTCAATCAGAAAACACTATTGGCAGGTACCCTGTTGCAGTTCTCAACCTTTCAAGAGGAAATGATAGAATATAAGCTCTTTGAGAAACTATTCTGTTCACTGTTACTGCTGTATTCTCTGTACTAAGGGTAGTCTTAGGCTTAGAGTAGCTGTCAACAAATACTTGTTGAATTATGAATGAGTGAGGAGATAATAGTAAAATCTATAAGAATATCTGGACAGTGGAAACCACTGATGGCTCTCTTTCTGATATAAATGCTTTAATCAGAGAAGTGGCAAAGAGAAAACTGATGGAAGTACTAACTTTTGAGGATTGTGCATTAGTATCTTCTACTTCAGGAGACACAAAAGGTTTGAATGAGTACATGTTTTCAATACACCCCATTACCCTAACATTTGGAATCAAAAGACCTCCTAATTGCTTTCATGCATTAACATCACTCTTGGTCAAGTTAGAAACTCTCCCATTAGTCAGCAACCTTAACTGTTTGTTCATCTGCTAACTGCCACTGGTACACAACACACAAAACGGTTAACAAGCATTCCCAAGTCATTAGTCAGGCTTCTAATAGGTAATAACTAAATGCTCATTGGAGACTTCTGAATTTGCTACAAAAAGTGCCCAAATAGGGGGCCTCCCTGGTGGCGCAGAGGGTTAAGACACAACCTATGAAGCTGTCCGCAGCCACTGCAGCATGAGTTCAATCCCCCTGCCAGCCAGGGAGCTACCCACATGGTGCAGCAAACCTCTCTTGATTCACCCACTGCTCTCCTCAGCAGTGTATTTCAGTCAATCTGCCTGATCTGTTTCCCGGTCTGTCTCTGGTAAATCCTCTCACCCTCAATACCTCTGGCCTGTGCTCCAGTTCTCGTATGCATAAAATAAATAAATCTTTTAAAAAAAAGGGGGGCCCAAATAGGTAGTACTTCAAAGCTCATTTTGAAAACAGGCAGCCTAGAACTTACATAGAGGTCATGCTATATAGGCTAAGGGTAGATTTTACTGAGTAGTCCCAAAAGCAGATTTAGGCCATCTTCATAGCAATGTTTTTAAGAGAAAATTACAATTGTCAAAACTCTTTCACCTGCATACTTAAAATGGGTACAGTCTATTTTGTGTTAATATTTCTTCAATAAAATTGATTTTAAGAAGTCTCAACTTGAGGTCTTTTTCATGTTTTCCCATATAAAACATAAATACCCACTTACAGTGACATAGGAAAATCTAGGGTTGATTTGAGAACACTAGTATAGAGATCCAGAGTAGCAATCTTTCCAGGCTCTAATGCTTTTATGGGTTTGGATACTTTATGTTGATTAGTCCTCTGGGGATGCTTCTTAGTTAGAGCATCTAAGTTAGCACTCTTCAAGGCATGGAAACGGGGTTGCAGAGAAACTTATAATGCATAAGTCCTTTCACTGCTACTGGGCACTTCTTGAATAGTCTTGCAGTTTACATGCAACCAAACAACACATATTTACTCAACTTCTGCTACTTTCCAGGTAATCACCAGGAATATAACTGTATAAGACATCTCACCCTTGCTGCCTTATCTATGGGAAGCTCAACATGTAAACGTATAGTGATAATTGACAGAATACATATAAGGAAAGGGGATAGGGAGAGACAATGACAAATAAATTTGGAAAAAAAAGGGGTTCTTCTAGTTGCAACAGAGAATGGATTTGAGAGACCAAGACTCTGGGTAAAGACTCAGGGCACTTTTTTTGTAAATTCAGTCAAGGAGATTTTCTTGTTCTACAGTGGAAGGGGGCTGCTCCTTATTGTGAAGAAAACATACTATCTTATACTGTGTGATTCTAAGACAACTCCTAATGATCCTTGCTACCTAGTAATCACGCCTTTATGTAATCTCTTTAAAGATTACATCTAGTGACTGATTCTTAGTGATGAGAATGCAAGAGAGGCAATGAAAAGTCATTTCTAAGATAAGGTTGCAAAGACTGTGGCTTCTATCTAGGGTACCTCACTTGTTCTCTGAGGGAAGCCAGCTACTATGCTAACAACTTTTAGAGACCCAAATGGACTGATATCTCTGGGAAGATTTAGTGAGGACAAGAGGCCTGCCAATAACTGTATGAGTGAGTTTATAAACAGTCTACCCCTAGCTAAGCTTCAGATGACTACATCCAGCCAACACCTTGATTATGAATGACCCTGAACCAGAGGCGCTCAGCTAAGCATCTGAATTCCTGACCTACAGAAACAATAAATGTTTTGTTTAAAGCTGCTGAATTTACTAAGCAGAAATAGATAACTAACACTGTTCGGGGAAAAAGAAAAGAAAAAAGGGGTTAAGTTATGAAATAAGGGAAAACTTAATTCCACACAACACTCATTTCAATGTAGACACCAGATCTTTAAGTTTCAGACTTAGTATCTTCCTAGGACTCCTTGATTTTGGGACATCACTTCCCTCTCCCAATCTATCTAGCTAGAATCTAGATGCATTTACTGTAGATCAAAAGAGAACCATTCACATATCCATATTCCCAGTATGCACAGAACTTGGGTCTTGAGAATCTTTATGGCTAGCCCTAAATCTACATCTTTCAGAGCAATATAATCTCTCTACTCACAAGAAATAACTTTCTGAGCAGCATTTTCCTCATTAATAAACTGTGAAGAAACTTGAGTGTGATTAACTCTCAAGCACATAATCTTGAACTGGCCATGCTCATTGTCCAAAGACTTAAGTACTTTGTATATCATTCCTGACTATTGGTCCTAAGATGTGTGAGATCCTGTGTTCCACTGTTCTCCTTCCTATCTAACCTTCCTTACAGAATCCAGGTTCCATTCTTCATAAATAACACAAACCCTCAACTTTTATTTTTATTTTTTTCTTTTTCTTTTTTATTAACCAATAGTTGCTTTCCCCCACCCCCTCAGATCAAATCCCCATAGAATTTCCTTCCCCAAGGCAACCGTGCACTATCACCACAGTCCCCTGTGCTCCTCTCTCCTCCCTCTCACCCCTCTCCCTCCTCCTCCTCCCCGAAGTATGTCTCTGATTTATAATTGTTTGTTTTTGCTTTGTTCTGTTTTGTACTGTTATTGTTATTATTATTATTATTTTTTAAACTGATTTTTATTTGATTCCTCTATATTCCTGTTACAAGTGAAACCACCCCATATTTTTCTTTCTCCTTCTGGCTTATTTCACTGAGCATAATTCCTTCTAGCTCCAACCACGTTGCTGCAAATGGCATGAGTTTATATTTTTTGATTGCGGAATAATATTCCATTGTGCATATATGCCACATCTTCTTGATCCAGTCATCTATTTTTGGGCATTTGGGTTGTTTCCAAGTTTTACCTATAAATAGGTTTTACCTATAAATAGTGCTGCAATAAACATAGGTGTACAGGTGCTCTTTTGTATCACTGTTTTTTTGTCCTTTGGGTAGATCCCTAGTAGTAGAATTGCAGGATCATATGGTATCTCCATTTCTAGTAGATTGAGGACCCTCCAGACAGCTTTCCATAGTGGTTGCAGCAGTTTGCACTCCCACCAGCAATGCAGGAGAGTTTCTTTTTCACCACATCCTCGCCAACATTTGCTGTTGCTTGTTTTTTTGATATGTGCCATTCTTAATGGTGTAGGTGGTATCTCAGTGCGGTTTTGATTTGCATTTCCCTGATTATAAGAGACACTGAACATTTTTTCATATGCTGGCCATTTGCATTTCCTCTTTGGAGAAATGTCTTTTGAGTTCTTCTGCCTATTTCTTGACTGGGTCATTTATTTTGTTTTTGTTGAGTCGTGTGAGTTCTTTGTATATCTTTGTGATCAGTCCCTTATCAGTTGAATGGAGTGCAAAGATTTTTTTCCCAATCAGTGGGGTGTCTCTCTGTTTTGGTTAATGTCTCTTTGGCTGTACAGAAGCTTTTCAGTTTGATGTAATCCCAGGTGGTTATCTTTGCCTTCACTATCACTACTCTGGGTGATGAGTCTTTAAAGATGTATTGTGATATATGTCTTGTAGTGTTTTACCTATATTTTCTTCTACGTATTTTATGGTTTCAGGTCTTATGTCCAGTTCTTTTATCCATTTTGAATTGATTTTTGTGCACGGTGAGAGGTGGTGGTTTAGTTTCATTTTCTTGCATGTGGAGGTCCAGTTTTCCCAGCACCATTTATTTAACAAACTGTCCGTGTTCTATTGCATATTCTTTGCTCCTTTGTCAAAGATTAGTTGTTCTAATAGGTGTGGCTTTATTTCTGGGCTCTCTATTCGGTTCCATTGGTCTGTGTGTCTGTTTTTGTTCCAATACCAAACTGTTTTAATTATTATGGCTTTGTAGTACAGCTTGAAGTTTGGAAGTGTGATACCTTCTTTCTCCTTTGTTTTCATCAGTGGGCTTTGGCGATTTGTGTTTTTTTTGTGGTTCCATATAAATTTCATCAGTATTTGTTCTATTTCTTTGAAGAATGTCATTCAAATTTTTATTGGAATAGCATTGAATCTGTATATTGTTTTTGGGAGGATGGCCATTTTAATAATGTTATTCTTCCAATCCATGAGCAGAGGATGTCTTTCCATTTCTTTGTGTCTTCTTCAATTTCTTTGAACAGTGTTTTATAATTTTCTTTGAATAGGTCTTTCACCTCTTTTGTTAGGTTTATTCCCAAGTATTTGATTTTTTTGGTTTCAATTATAAATGGAATTTATAATTGGTTTCAATTATAAATGGAATTTATAATTGGTTTCAATTATAAATGGAATGGTTTTCTTGATTTCTTCTTCTTCAGATTGATTGTGTATAGGAAGGCTACTGATTTTTGCGTGTTGATTTTATATCCTGCTATTTTACTGAACTGGTTGATTATTTTGGGTAGTTTTTCTGTGGCGTTTTTAGGGTTCTCTATGTATATGATCATATCGTCTGCAAATAGTGATAGTTTTACATCTTCTTTGGATTCCTTGTATGTCTTTCTCTTGTCTTATTGCCCTGGCTAGGACCTCCATTATTATATTGAAGAGCAGTGGCGAGAGAGGACATCCTTGTCCTGTTCCTGATCTTAAAGGAAAGGCCTTCAGCTTTTCGCCATTGAGAATAATGCTGGCAGTGGGTTTGTCATATATGGCTTTTATCATGTTAAGGTATGTTCCTTCTATCCCGAGAATTTCAAGGGCCTTCATCAGAAGTGAGTGTTGAACTTTGTCGAATGCTTTCTCAGCATCTATTGATATGATCGACACGATCATATGGTTTTATTTTTTTTCTTTTTGTTGATGTGTTGGATTACACAGATCGATTTTCATATGTTGAACCATCCTTGTGCCCCTGGGATGAATCCCACTTGATCATGGTGTACTATCCCCTGACGCACTGTTGGATTCTGTTGGCGAGGATTTTGTTGAGAATTTTTGCATCAGTGTTCATTAGGGAGATTGGCCTATAATTTTCTTTTTTTTGTGCTGTCTTTGTTTTGTTTGGTTTTGATATTAGTGTAATGTTGGCTTCGTAGAACGTATATGGTAGCATTCCTTCCTTTTCAATTTTTTGAGAGAGTTTGTGTAGGATGGGCACTAATTCACCGCTGAACTTTGGTAGAATTCATTTGTGAAGCCTTCTGAGCCTGGCCTTTTGTTTTTGGGGAGTGCTTTCATTACTGCCTCAATTTTGCTGCTTATAATTGGTCTGCTTAGTTGTTCTATTTCTTCTTTGTCCAGGTTTGGATGATTATATCGTTCTAGGAATTTGTCCATCTCGTCTAGGTTGTTGAATTTGTTTGCATATAAGTGTTCATAGTAACCTCTGATTATTCTTTTGATTTCTACTGAGTCTGTTGTGATTTCTCCTCTTTCATTTATAATCCTACTTATATGTGTTTTCTCCTGGTTTTTCTTTGTGAGCCTGACTTTTGTTTATTTTTTCAAAGAACCAACTTTTGGTTTGATCTTTTGGATTGTTTTTTTAAATTTCCAATTCGTTTATTTCTGCTTTGATTTTTATTATTTCCTTTCTTCTACTAGCTTTAGGGTTTTTTTTTGTTGTTCTTTTTCTAGCTCTTTGAGGTATGAGATTAAGTTATTTCTTTGAGTTCTTTCTTGTTTGTTGATGTGAGCTTGTATTGCTATGTATTTTGCTCTTATTACTGCTATTGCTGCATCCCATACATTCTGGAAAGTGGTGTCCTCCTTGTCTTTCAACTCAAAGTACTTTTTAATCTTCTTTGATCTCCTCATTAGTCTGGTGGTCTTCCAGTAGTGTGGATTTCAACTTCCATGAAGTGGGAGGGTTCCTTGTTTTCTTTTCACAATTTATTTCTAGCTTGATGCCTCTATGATCAGAGAAGATAGTTGGAATGATTTTGATCTTCATGTATCTGTTGATGTTTGTCTTTGGCCCAGTATGTGATCGATTCTGGAGAATGATCCAGGCGTACCTGAAAAAAATGAATACTAGGATTTTTTTGCGTGCTGTGCCCATGAGTTCTACGTGTTTATTTATGTGCCCATGAGTTCTACGTGTTTATTTAGGGCTCTAGTGTCTTTGTTTATTTTTTGTCTTGTTGATTTGTTCACTGGTGAGAGTGGGGTGTTGAAGTCTTCTACTATATATGCATTTTCTTTAATGTTTGCTTTTCATAGCTGATAATAATTGTCTAATATATTTTGGTGCCCCTTCATTTGTGAGTATATGTTGATGAGTGTTACATCTTCCTGATTTATTGTTCCCTTGATCATAATGTAGCATCGTCTATGTCTCTTTTTACCTTTTTAAATTTGAAGTCTATTTCATCTGATATAAGTATGGCTGTTCCTGCCTTCTTTTTTGGTTCATTTGCTTGTCAGATTGTTTTCAAAGCTTTTACTTTCAGTCTATGTTTATCATTTTTTAAAAAAGATTTATTTATTTATTTATACAAGAACCAGGTACAGGCCAGGTGCGTGGGAGGGTGAGAGGATTCATCAGAGACAGAGTGAGGAACAGAACAGGCAGACCGATGAAATACACTGCTGAGGGGAGCAGCGGGCGAGACAGGAGAGGTCTGCTAGGTCATGTATGACCCTCGCCGGCCGGCCGGGATCGAACCGGCACTGCAGAGGCTGTGGACAGCTTCATAGGGCTGCGCTCAACTGCCTGTGCCACCAGGAGAGGCCCTCCATGTTTATCTTTTGTGGTTAAATGTGTTTCCTGGAGACAGCAAAAGGTTGGATTTTGTTTTTTAATTCAGCCTGCTGCTCTGTGTCTTTGTATTGATGAGTTTAATCCATTTACATTTAGAGTTAATATTGATATGTTGGCATCTGTGTTTGCCATTTTGTTTGTCTTTTCTGTGATTTTATTCTTTGCTTTATTCTGTTCTTGTTCATTCCTCTGTTGGTTTTGGCTTTAGGAACTTCTTGCAGAAATTTTTGGAGTGGGGGTTTGGTTGCAATGAATTTCTGGAGTTTGTGTTTGTTTGAGAAGGTCCATATTTTTTCTTCATAGAGGAAGGAGAGCTTTGTAAGGTAAAGTATTCTTGGTTGGCATTTGCTGTATTGAAGTTTGCTGAATATGTTACTCCATTCTCTTCTTGCCTGTAATGTTTCTTCGGAGAAGTCTGAAGTTAACCTGACTGGTTTTCCCTTATAAGTTATCTGTTTCTTCCTCCTTGCCAGTTTCATTATATTTTCCCTGTCTTGGACTCTTGCAAGCTTTACTATTCGGTGTCTTGCTGTAGTTTTCTTTTCATTGTGGTAACTGGGAGTTCTTCTCGCTTCTTGTATGTCTATATTCGTCTCCTTTTTCATGCTTGGGAAGTTTTCTTCAATTATCTCCTTGAATAATTTCTCAGTTCCTTTGTCTCTCCCCTTATCTTCTGGAATGCCTATAGCTCTTATATTTCTTCTCTTCATGGAGTCTGATAATTGTCTAAGAGTATCCTCGTACTGCTTCATTTGCACTTCTCTCTCCTTTTCTCTTTTGGCTCTTTTTATTTCTGTATCTTCGATAGTACTGATCTTTTCTTCCATTTCATCAATTCTGTTTTCATTGCTTTTCCCAGAGTTCTTTATCTCCTCTAATAATCTTTTAATTTCCTGCGTTTCTTTCCTTTCCTTTCCTAAGGTCTCAATTTCATTCTTCAGTTCAGTGATTATTTGTCTCAAATAATTTTTTTCCTTTTCGTTTTCTTTCTGCTTTTTAATCATAATGATCATTAATTCTCTATCTGATAGGCTGGAACGTTCTTCCATGTCATTGTTGAGCTCTGGTGACTGTATTTCTTTTTGTGGTGTGTCCTCCTTCTGTGGGCTTGCTTGGTTATTTATATTTTTTCTTCTCCCTGTTGTTTGCTTCCTAATACACCCTCAACTTTTAAATTAATGATCCTTTTAATCCTGGATTTAACTGAAACTTAGTTCTCATAAGATACCACTTTGCCCTGAAGCCCTCTCTCCTACAGCCCTTATACTTCAGTCAGGACATAGTATAAGTCTATGTTTTCCTCACTTCTTCAATACCACCTTGAAACCATTATTTCTCCACCTTCAATAGATCCAAATCTCTTTGTGTTATAACTACCCTTCCCTTCTCCAGTGTTATCATCTACTAATTTCTTAATCTCTGTCCTCAATCATTAAGTATTATGTTGCAAGGGTCAGTAATCTCCTTCCATTTTAATTACTGCCAGCATTTTGGGTAACTTCAACATTCATGCACATGATCCATTCAAAGTCTTGGCCCCTCAGTTCTCTGATATGATCTGTATTTAAGCCGTTGATATCCATAGTCATATAACAGACTATATCAATTACCTCAAAATGTACCACTTCTGTTGTAACTCCTATATCCTGTTCTTCTATCAATCTTCTTTAGTCTTTCCCAAGAAAACTTTTTGAAATGACTGGAATATCCAATGGACGGATCTCTCTACATACTCCAGCTTGGATTTCTGTGATTTATCACTTCCATAATTCTTTTTTTAGCTTTCAATAGCTTTGCCCACAGTTATTCCATGCCAAACTCCTGGAAATACGACAACTCTAGATGAATCCAGTGTTTGTCTTCCCTGCATCCTGTTATAAACTGCTAAAGCAGTATATGAGAAATTTGAGCATGTGAAAAAAAAATCACAAAACTCTTCAGACTGCCAAACATTTATGAACTTCGGCCATTTATGTTCCCCAGTATACCTGGACCCTTAAGAACACACCTGTAATCCTTGCAATTCCTTAATCAGCTTTCCTTTCTTTACTCAGAGTAGGAATTAAGTTGATAAGCCTTGTTTTGTACAAAACTATGGTTCTTCTTCCTTTTACTACAATTTTATATACTAATTTGCAGAGAAATAGAAGAAACTCCCTCAACTTCTTGCTACTAAATCTGGGTCCATTTTCATCTCCCTCTTCTTTTCTTAAAATTTTTTTTTCTTAAGAACAGGGGTACAGGCCAGAGGTGTGGTGGGTAAGAAGATACACCAGAGACAGAGTAGGGAACAGAACAAGTGGACTGACTGAAATACACTGCTGAAGGGAGCAGCAGGCGAGACAGGAGATGTCTGCTGTGCCACATGTGTTAGCTCCCTGGCTGGGGATCGAACTTGTGCTGCACTGGCTGCAGATAGCTTCATAGTGCTGCATCTTTATCCCTTGCGCCACCAGGGAGGGCCCATCTACCTCTTCTGTTCTTGTATCAAGGCACCCACTCTTCTTAGGCCCATCCTTGCATGAGTGCTCTGAGTCCTTCCCCTCTCCAACTCTTTTTTCCTTGGGTTCTTTACAACCTTTTTCTCTACTAGTGCCTCATGATTATTCAAACATGCTCATCTCTTCTATCTTAAAAAACAGAAATGACTTCCAAATTTTCACTCAAATCTGCATTCTGAATCAGTTGATGGCTGTTTTTTCTCTTGGACAATTCATACGTAGGCCTTTTGAATTAGCTTAACTCTTCAACTTTTTAACCTTTTTTTTTTTTTTAAAGATTTATTTATTTATGCATACAAGAACTGGGGTATAGGCCAGAGGAGTGGGGTATGAGAGGATTCACCAGAGACAGAGTGGGAAACAGAACAGGCAGATCTACTGAAATACATTGCTGAGGGAAGCAGCAGGTGAGACAAGAGAGGTCTACTGCGCCATGTGGGTCACCTCCCTGGCCAGGGATCGAACTTGTGCTACAGTGGCTGGCAATAGCTTAACAGTGCTGTCTTTAACCTCTGTGCCACCAGGGAGGCCCCCTACTTTTTAATCTTTCATTTGAACTCACTTCAGTATGATATGGTAGAGAAGGAAGTTAATGAAATTCCTCTTGCCAAGATCAATACTGAACTAATTTTTGTGAAACCCAATGGGGATTTTTTTATCATCAACAGTGTATAATGTTAACCATTTCCTCTTTTTTTGGATAATATTATTCCATTGCTTTGATTTGAGATGTCAGATTAGGTTTTCATCTTTTCACTCTATAAGTACAGTGGATGCAAACATCTTTTTTTCATTATCACATCCTTTACCTTCCCTTCCAATTCTAAACCTAAATATCCAATAGACTACTTGACATTTTGGCTTCAATATTTCAGACTAAACACTTTAAATTTAACCTTAAACTTAACATTTTCAAAATTAATATATTTTCCCATACAATCCTGCTGCTCATTTAATATTATCACTCAATCTCATTGCCATCCTTCTATGACAGAACTTGGGAATCATTCTTGACTCCTTATACCTCAAATCTGCACATCCAGCACTAAAACTTGTGGATATAATTTCCTAAACAGTCTTAGATCCTGAGCTGAAGCTGACTAAATGACTCACACATTATCAATTCTTCCCTAACCCCCAGGTCACCATCATTACTTGCCTAGATTCCTGATTCTAATTTGTCAAATCACCTTTGAGATATCAGTATAAATTAATTTGTAACTTTCTCTAAGACAAACCTCACCTCACTATAAAACTAGTTTTAAGTGCTTCTAAAATATTTTCCTGTGGCACTCTGTACTTTTTCTCTCATAGTATTTTATACACATTGTGGAAATTGTTCATCTGTCTTCTAGAGTATAAATTTCTTGAGGTAAGGTAGCATCTACCTAGCTAACCATCATAATCTAGAGTTGACATGATGTAGATGCTTAGTAAACAGATACTAAACACTGACAAATGAATTTTACATTATCTTTCAGTGAAAAAAGCAGGGGAAAAGGTTAACAGTAGAGAGAAAAATGGACTGAGAAGTAGAAACAGCAAAATCCAGACTATGGAAAACTTTTTAAGCCAAGAAACTTTGGTTCTTCAACAAATAAATATCAAGAAAACAAAAGAGTAAAAGAGGCTTCAGGATATTTTAGCCAATCTTAAATTTAACCCTGAGTCAAATAAATGGTGAACAATTTATGAACAACTGTAAATTTGAGTACTGACTGGATATCTGGTGCTATTAAGGAATACTGTTAGTTTCTCTGAGAGTATAATAATGCACTATAGTTATGTGTTAAAGTGTTGTGTTTTGGAAATGCATAGTGAAATATTTATGGAAAAAATGATGATGCCTGGATAGTTCCTCAAAAATAAAATGGAAGGATCGGGATCAGGATCGCGCGGAAAAGCAGAGCGGTTGAAAAAGCAGTGCGGTTGAAAAGCAAACACGGATCCGGATCGGATCACAACTGCCCAGGTCCCCGCGCCTGCGACCTAGGCTTGCGGGGAGACGCGCGGAGGCCCTCACCGTGTGAGCAGGAACCAGGCGCCCAGGCACGGGAGCGGGATTCAAAAGGCGCCATTCCCGCGCCACTGAACTGGGCTACAGCCCGCGTCCTGGAACTGAGGGCTTTGGAACTGAGACTCGGGGCACGAAATTAGGGGCGTGCGTTCCCCACGACGGTGGGGCACAAGGCAGACACAGCACCCCAAAGCCGTTGAGGTGTACCCTACCATCCCCGCTCTGTTCCCTGTCCCACGGGGTGGATAATCAGCTCCCCAAGGGCTCTAGGAGAGATCTCTGGCACCACCTAGCGACTTGAAACCAGCAGAGGCTCCTGAAGGAGCTAGTGGCCAGCTGGGGAGTTAGCCCACGCCGCGCCCCTTCTGACCAGTAGTCTGAGCCCACAGGGGGAGCGAGCACCCACAGCCAGGGCAGACCAGGCGCGCAGAAGAGTGTGCCTGAGACTGGACGCGCAGGGACTGTGTCCCACATCACCATTTTAGAACAGGGACATTTCTTCAGTAAAGACTACCTACAGAAGGCTTCCTCAGGAGCCAGAGGTGAGCAGGGGAAGTTCGCCCACGCCAGACCCCCTCTGGCCTGCAGTCCAAGCCCAGAGGGGGAGCAGGAACCCACCGCCGGGGCAGACCAGGCGCACAGGGGAGTGTGTCCCCACATCGGCATTTTAGAACAGGGACCTTTCTCCAGTAAAAACTGCTTGAAACTGACAGATGACTCCTGGAGGAACCAGAGGGGAGCAGAGAAGCTCACCCAAGATTCCGGCCAGTCCCAATTACATAGTGTCCCAACGCATACAGCAAATTAGAAAACAGACAGTAGGGAGGAGAAGAACCACACGCAACCTAGCTACTCCACAGGGAAAAAGCACACCACAAAAAGAAAACCAGCCCCCAGATTGCAACGACAGTAACTTGGAAGAACTTCTGAGCCTTCCAGAAGGAGAATTTAAAATTGCCGTGATTAAAAAACTGACAGAAGTCATAAAGGAAAACAATGATAAGGGAAAAATAATCAACGATCAGAAGAATGAAATTGAGTCCCTAAAGAGGGAAGTAAAAGAAATGCAGGAGATCAAAGAATTAATGGAAGAACTAAAGAATTCTGGGAAAAGCAATGAAAGCAGAATAGATGAAATGGAAGAATGAATAAGTTCTCTTGAAGACACAGAAATAAAAAGAACCAAAACAGAAAAGGAAAGAGAAGTACGAAGGAAAAAGAACGAAAAAAGACTACGGGAACTATCTGACTCCATGAGGAAAGGAAATATAAGAGTTATAGGAATACCAGAAGGAGAGGAGAGAGAAGTAGGAACAGAGAAAATTTTCAAAGAGTTAATTGAAGAGAACTTCCCAAATGTGAAGAAGGAGCTGAAAATTGATATACAAGAAGCAAGAAGAACACCAAACTTCCACGACGAAAGGAAAAATACAGCAAGACACATAATAGTAAAGCTCCCAAGAATCCAGGACAAGGAAAAAATAATGAAGCTGGCAAGAGGGAAGAAACAGATAACATTCAAAGGAAAGCCAATCAGGCTGACATCAGACTTCTCCGAAGAAACACTACGGGCAAGGAGAGAGTGGAGGGACATAGTCAACAGACTCCAAGAAAACAGATGCCAACCAAGAATACTCTATCCCGCAAAGCTCTCCTTCCTCTCTGAAGAAAGAATATGGACCTTCTCAGACAAACAGAAACTCCGGAATTTCATTACACCTAAACCCCCACTCCAAAAAATACTACAAGGAGTCCTAAAGCCAGAACCTCAGAGGGATGAATAACAATGAAAGAAGGCCAAAAAAAAAAAAAAAAAGTTATTAAAAAAATAAATAAATAAAATCAAAGGAAAGACAAACAATGGCAAATACAGATGTTAACATATCAATATTAACTCTAAATGTAAATGGACTAAACTCTTCAATAAAAAGACACAGAGTTGCAGCCTGGATTAAGAAACAAAATCCAACCATTTGCTGTCTCCAGGAAACACATTTAGCTACAAAAGATAAAAACAGGCTCAAAGTTAAAGGATGGAAAACAATCCTACAAGCAAATGGACCAAAAAAGAAAGCAGGAACAGCTATACTTATATCAGATAAAACAGATTTCAAACTCAAAAAGATAAAAAGAGACCCCAGTGGTCACTACATTATGATCAAGGGGACAATACTTCAAGAAGAAATAACACTTATTAACATATACTCACCAAACGAAGGAGCACCAAAATATATCAGACAACTGTTGTCCTCTCTGAAAACAGACATCAGAGAAAACACATATGTAGTGGGAGACTTCAACACACCACTATCAACAATGGATAGATCAACAAGACAAAAAATAAGTAAAGAAACCAAAGCTCTAAATAAGGACCTAGAGCAATTGGGCTTAACGGACATCTATAGAACACTAAACCCAAAAAAAACGGAGTACACATTTTTCTCAAGCGCACACGGATCATTCTCCAGGATCGATCACATATTGGGGCACAAGACAAACATCAACAGATACACCAAGATTGAAGTCATATCAACCATCTTTTCTGACCACGAAGGCATCAAACTAGAAATAAACCATAAAAAGAAGGCAAGGAACTTTTCTACCTCATGGAGATTAAAAACCACACTACTGGAAGACCACTGGACTAATGAGGAGATCAAAGAAGAAATTAAAAAAATTTTTGAATTGAATGACAAGGAGGACACCAATATCCTAAATGTATGGGATGCAGCAAAAGCAGTAATAAGAGGAAAATATATAGCAATAGAAGCTCACATCAAGAAACAAGAAAGAACTCAAAGAAACAACCTAATCGCGAAGCTCAAAGATCTAGAAAAAGAACAACAAAAAAAACCCCAAAACCAGTAGAAGAAAAGAAATAATAAAAACCAAAGCAGAAATAAATGAAATTGAAACTAAAAAAACAATCCAAAAGATCAATGAAACCAAGAGCTGGTTCTTTGAAAAAAATCAATAAAATAGACAAACCCCTAGCCAGGCTCACAAAGGAAAAAAGGGAGAAAGCACAAATAAACAGGATCATCAATGAAAGAGGAGAAATCACAACGGACACAGCAGAAATCAAAAGAATAATCAGTAACTACTATGAACAGTTATATGGAAACAAGTTTAACAATCTAGAGGAGATGGACAAATTCCTACAACTCTACAATCACCCAAAGCTAGATAAAGAAGAAATAGAACACCTAAACAGACCAATTACAAGCAGCGAAATTGAAATGGTAATCAAAAACCTCCCCAAAAACAAAAGCCCAGGACCTGATGGATTTACAAATGAATTCTACCAAACATTCAGAGACGAATTAGTGCCTATCCTTCACAAACTCTTCCAAAAAATTGAGAAGGAAGGGACAATACCAAACACGTTCTATGAAGCCAACATTACACTAATACCAAAACCGAACAAGGACAACACAAAAAAGGAAAACTACAGGCCAATCTCCCTAATGAACACTGATGCAAAAATCCTCAATAAAATTTTAGCTATCAGAATCCAACAATGTATCCATAAGATAATTCACCACGACCAAGTAGGATTCATTCCAGGGACACAAGGATGGTTTAACATCCGGAAATCAATCAACGTTATCCAACACATCAACAAAAAGAAATATAAATACCATATGATAATATCAATAGATGCTGAGAAAGCTTTCGACAAAGTGCAACACCCATTCATGATAAAAGCCCTTGAAATTCTTGGGATACAAGGAACATACCTCAACATCATAAAGGCCATCTATGACAAGCCAACAGCCAGTATAATTCTCAATGGTGAAAAGCTGAAAGCAATTCCATTAAGATCTGGAACAAGACAAGGATGCCCACTCTCACCACTGCTTTTCAATATAATACTGGAAGTCCTAGCCAGAGCAATAAGACAAGAGAAAGACATCCAAGGAATCCAAATAGGAAAAGAAGAAGTCAAACTATCACTATTTGCAGATGATATGATATTATACATAGAGAACCCCAAAAACTCCACAGAAAAAGTAATTCAACTCATCAGTCAGTTCAGTAAAGTGGCAGGATACAAAATCAACACGCAAAAGTCAGTAGCCTTCCTATACACAAACAATAAATCTGAAGAAGAAATCAAAAAACCATCCCTTTTGTTATTGAAACAAAAAAAATCAAATATTTGGGAATAAATCTAACAAAAGAGGTAAAGGACCTATACAAAGAAAACTATAAAACACTGTTAAAAGAAATAGAAGAAGACACAAAGAAATGGAAAGACATCCCCTGCTCATGGATTGGAAGAATAAACATTATTAAAATGGCCATCCTTCCAAAAGCAATATACAGATTCAATGCTATTCCAATCAAAATTTCAATGTCATTCTTCAAAGAAATAGAACAATTATTGATGAAATTCATATGGAATCACAAAAAACCCTGAATAGCCAAAGCTCTCCTGAAAAAAAAAAAGAAGGGAATGGAGGCATCACACTCCCAGACTTCAAACTATACTACAAAGCCATAATCATCAAAACTGCATGGTATTGGAACAAGAACAGACATACAGACCAATGGAATCGAATAGAAAATCCAGAAATAAACCCACAGATTTATGGTCAACTAATCTTTGACAAAGGAGCAAAGACTATGCATTGGAGCAATGAAAGTTTGTTCAATAAATGGTGCTGGGAAAACTGGGTCGCTACATGCAAAAGAATGAAGCTTGACCACTACCTCACACCATACACAAAAATCAACTCAAAATGGATTAAAGAACTAGACATAAGACCTGAAACCATAAAATACATAGAAGGAAATATAGGCGAAACACTACGTGATTTGCACATCAAAGACATCTTTACAGACACATCACCCAAGCAGTGATAGTGAAGGCAAAGATCAACAGCTGGGACTACATCAAATTAAAGAGCTTCTGCACAGCAAAAGAGACAATAACAAAAACAAAGAGAAACCCCACCAACTGGGAGAACAATTTTGCACCCAACACTAATGATAAAGGACTGATCACAAAAATCTGCAAAGAGCTGACGAGACTCAACAACAACAAAGAAAATAATCCAGTCAAAAAATGGGCAGAAGAGCTAAAAAGAAACTTCTCTGAAGAGGAAATGCAAATGGCCAACAGGCATATGAAAAAATGTTCAACATCACTTGTCATCAGGGAAATGCAAATCAAAACTACCATGAGATACCATCTTACACCAGTGAGAATGGCACATATTAAAAAAACTAGCAACAACAAATGTTGGCGAGGGTGTGGAGAAAAAGGAACTCTTCTGCACTGTTGGTGGGAGTGCAAACTGGTCCAACCACTATGGAAAGCTGTGTGGAGATTTCTGGACCTACTAAACATAGAACTTCCATATGATCCTGCAATTCCACTCCTAGGTATTTACCCAAAAGACACAGAAACATCAATTCCAAAGAGCACCTGCACCCCTATGTTTACAGCAGCACTGTTTACAATAGCTAAGATTTGGAAACAACCCAAATGCCCAAAAATAGATGACTGGATCAAGAAGATGTGGTACATATATACCATGGAATATTACTCAGCATTCAAAAAAGATAAACACATGCAATTTGCAGCAACATGGATGGTGCTGGAAGGGATCATGCTCAGTGAAATAAGCCAAAAAGAAAAAGAAAAATACCGGATGGTCTCACTCATAGCAGGAATGTAGAAAACTTAAATAAGGGACCAGGAAAATGAATAACTTTAAGAAAGTGAAAGTCAAAATCAACAAAAAACTATGAACCAGAGACACTTTTAGGGGGGCGGGGGCGGGAGGGGAGGGATTGGGGTCAGAATGGGGGGGCTGCAATTGTATGGGGAATATAACAATCAAATTTATTATTTAAAAAAAAATAAATTTAGCTATTATTATTCTTTCTTGAACCCATACTGCACTTAAATCAACAGTGCACCTTCTGTAGGAAATAAGCCCTTATTCACTATAAAAAAAAAATAAATAAATAAAATGGAAGGCAGTGGTTGAGCGCTGGGCTACGAAGCTGCCCGTAGCCTCTGCAGTGCAGGTTAGATCCCTGGCCATGGGCGAGGGTCCCACATGGTGTGGCCGACCGCTCCTGCTGTGCCCGCTGTTCCCCTCAGCAGTGTGTTTCGTCAGTCTGCCTGTTCTGTTCCCCGCTCTGGCTCTGGTGAATTCTCTCACCCTCCCGTGCTTCTGACTGTACCCAGTGTTGTATAAATAAATAAAAAAATCTTTAAAAAACAAACAAACAAATAAATAAAATGTAAGGGCAAAGCTCATGGGGTACATGTGGATTACTATATTATTGTGTCTGTCTCTGTATATACCTGAAATTTTTCATAATAAAAACTTTAAAAACTTACTGGCAGCAGAAAGGGTTCTTATAACATTTAATCTCTTTTAACTACTCTTGGTTGAATTTCATCACTACTTACTCACTAGCAATAGAGATATAAACTTTAAATAGTAAAGTTAAGAACTAATTCATAAATGAGACTAAGCAAGCAGTGATGTAGCCTGCAATGTATTTTTAGCTTTTTCTTTCCATTTTACTTCCAGGGGCTATTAATCACATCAAAAAACATTATTTCCTGTGGGGATATAAGTTCTCCTTCCAACAAACACAAATCTATTGTTATGCAGTTACCAGAACTGTGTGGGCATGAAAATGGATAAAATGAGACAAAGTTCCTGCATTCCTGGAGCTTGAGAATAGTAGGAGAGAGATACTAATCAAATAATCACACAAGGGGCCTCCCCGGTGGTGCAGTGGTTGAGCGCTGGGTTGTGAAGCTGCCCGCAGCCTCTGCAGCACCGGTTTGATCCCCGGCTGCTTCCCGGCCACCGGAGGAGGGTCCCACATGGCGCGCAGACCTCTCCTGCCGCCCGCTGCTCCCCTCAGCAGTGTGCTTCGGTCCTTCTGCCTGTTCTGCTCCCCGCACTGGCTCTGGTGAATTCTCTCACCCTCCCACGCTTCTGACTGTACCCAGTGCTTGTACAAATAAATAAATAAATCTCTTAAAAAAAAAATCACACAAGTACATATGAAACTGCGAACATGGTTGTCTTCAAAGGATAGGAATCTGCTATGATAACCTATAACAGTGGGATCTGAACCAATCAAGTATCTTTAAGAAAGTGATGTTTAAGCTCAGACATACATGAAAAGTGAAGTGGGACAGGCCCAGACTCTGCACAAGCTGAACTGCACAGGAAAAAGCCCAATCAACATAACATACAGAGAAGTCAGTGTGGCTGAAGTGATAAAAATAGTGTGTTAGGTACAGACGACTTATATAGATCATAATAAAGGATTATTTTAAGACCCAAGGAAAGCTAATAAAATCTCCAGTGAGAGTTATTTACTCTTTGTAAAATTCATGCTGGCAGGGTGGATGTGGGTAAGTGGGGGGTACCATCAGCTTCCACATGGTGGTAGAGATAAGTGAATTAGGATAGGAGCTTTGGCAGTCATGCTGCTGTGAAAGTCAAAGAGAGTGTTTTTTTTTTTAAAGATTTATTTTTATTTATTTATTTATACAAGTACTGGGTACAGTCAGAAGCGCGGGAGGGTGAGAGAACTCACCAGAACCAGAGCGGGGAGCAGAGCAGGCAGAAGGACCAAAGTACACTGCTGAGGGGAGCAGCGGGCGGCAGGAGAGGTCTGCGCGCCATGTGGGACCCTCCTCCGGTGGCCAGGAAGCAGCCGGGGATCAAACCGGCGCTGCAGAGGCTGCGGGCAGCCTCGCAACCCAGTGCCCAACTGCTGTGCCACCGGGGAGGCCCCAAAGAGAATGATTTTTATTTTCAATTACTGTCAATGGATTTTGTCTCTGGAACAAATAATAAAACAAAACAAATGAACAAATAACAGGAAGTTGTCATATGAATAGATCCTATAAAGATAGATTAAAGGAATCTTGGCATAGCTGAACCAAAGCTGTAAATACAGATCTCTTTTCATATCAAGGGAGTGGCTACAGTGTGCCATGTTTAACTATGACTGAAAGCAATCAAATGGCATTAGCAATATTAGTGCTACCTGAACACCCATTTGGTGGGAAAGTCCATGACTGATACTGTCAAAAAACCAAACAGCTTGTCATGTTTACTACTAAATCCACAGTATTATCAGAAGGCATCATTTGAAGAATGGCTGAATACTGGCCCCTGATTTACTATTTTTAATAGATCTCATGCTCATTACAAAAAACTGAAACAATATATGTATTTATATTTATATTAACAATATAAATAGTATAGTATATATAGTATATAGCATATATATAGTATATAGTAAATATAAAAACCAATTTATATGATAAAAACCATATAAATCCCAATGTAAGAGTAGCATCTGAAGAATATCTGAACATATTAAGATAATGAGGAATATTTTCCTGACACTTTTCTATGCACACATACGCGTATACATATGTATAGTAAGATAGGCCATACAATATTTGCTTTTTTTTAAAGCAAGGTTATAGTAAGTTAACTTAATAACATTTGTTTATATTTAATAAGCATTTATTAGCAATTATTGTATGCCAGGTACTATGCTAGTTGTTTGGGGGATAACTGTAAACAAACACAATAGCTCAAAGGACTTTAAAAAGGAAAGTAGACAATTAAACCAACAATAAATTGTGTTACATGTTTTGAGAACAGAAGTAGAGAATAACTGAGAGCACTTCTAATCTAGGGAGGTAGGAACAAGGAAAACACCCTGGAAAAAGTGTCATTTAAACTGAGGGAAAGAATGAGTAAAACACATAAAATTAACTGACGAAAGCAGAACAGGCAAAGGGAACATCATGGGGAAGGTCTGGACATACTTAAGGATCTACAAGAACTTAATCTGAAGGAGGGAGTGGTATATAGTGGGGACAGGTAGTCAGAGATATTACTGGAATAGGCAACAGAATCTAGATTCTACTGTACAAAAGTGGGTAGTCTCTGAAAGGTTTAAACAAGTGATCTGATCAGATCTGTGTTTTGGAAGGATCACTGATCAAGATATGAAGAAAACCCTATGAAGGCAAGACTGCACTTGATCTTAGCCAAAAGGCCGAAAAGTGATTACAAAGGCAAGACTGAGGCTGAAACAAAAGTTAGGTTTCTATATAAAAACAGATGTAATTTATCATTTTAAACATTTCCATGTATGTACCATGTAGATTCCATAATGCCAGAACTGTTTTTGCTCTTCAATTTTTTATTTCCAGAGTCTAATATAGTATCTCACATGCAGTATTTATTAATTAAGAATAATTATTAATAGTTATTAACAACAAAAGCTACTACCTTTAATGACTAACTACTAGATGCCAGGGACTGCATTAAAATTCATACAGCATTTAATTCTCACAGTATGACCTTATTTTATTATAGAGGAAACAGTAGATAGACTCAGAGTTTGTTACTTAGGGTCAAGCCTTTCAGCTAGTTAGGGAGAATGGGATTTAATATCAGGTTTATTGCCTCTAGTTACTTAGCCACTTAGCCACTTGATGGGCTGGTAATTTAAAACTTAACCTACTGATTAATATTAATGTTATTTCTATTTTTGCTATTAAAATAATATTATTATAAATCTCTTCAAAAATGTCTGACATAGGCCTCCCTAGTGGTGCAGGCGGCTGAGTGCAGCGCCGTGAAGCCGTCTGCAGCCTCTGCAGTGTAGGTTCGATCCCGGCAAGCAGTGGAGGTACCCATATGGTGCCGCAGACCTCTCCGTCTCGACCGCTGCTCCCCTAACCAGTGTATTTCAGTCATTCTGCCTGTTCTGTTCCCCGCTCTACCTCTGGTGGGTCCTCTCACCCTTCCACACATCTGGCCTGTACCCCGGTTCTTGTATAAATAAATCTTTAAAAAAAAAAGTCTGACAATTATTAACTGATTACCTCAGTTAACATAAACTCTTAGATTTGTAATGATAAGCCAAAGAGAAAGCAAATGATAGATTTTGATATATTTTACAAAACTTGTCTTCAGAAAGGTTGTTGTTTCACACAATTAAGAGCAGTATATGAGAATTCCTGGTAACTTACAATACTGAGAGCTATTGATCCTTGCCAACTATTGGCCTCCAAATAAACTTCATTTTGGTTGTAGTTTATATTTATACATCCTTACTAATAGAATTGATCATCTTTTCATATGCTTACAAATGATTTTTTCTTTCTTTTAGTCCTTGTTTATCCTTTGCTGACATCTTAAAGATCTTTAAATAGCTGATTTGCAAATATCATTATGAATTTTGAATTTTCTTTTTCCTAATCATACACATTTGCAAACAATATGATTTTTGTTTTGTTTTCCAAACTGTTAGGATTTTATGGCATAATGAAGTTATAAATGTTTAAGTGAAATCCATTTATTTCTTCTTTTATAGTTTTCTATCCATATCATAAAAAAAATTCAGCCTAAATACCAATATTTCTTCTAATCTATCTATATTTTTAGGTTTTTATTTTGACACTAAATCTAGTTTACTTAAAATTTATTCTGACTAATTCTTATTTAAGAAATAATTGATTAAATTGCTCTTTTTTAAGCGGATAGCCAATTGATTGGACAGTACTTAATAATTAGAGTATGACCCAAAGCACTAATAGGTCTGATTCTAAGCAAAGAAGTTTTCTTGTTCCTACAACTATGTAGGAATGCATAAAATTCCCAAATAATAGACAAATTTCAATGTATTATTTTAATATAATTTCTTTTTTCCTAATTTGCCATCTCTAAGAGTTTTAGTGTTACTAATAATTCTAAAATGAAGTCTCTCTTTGTTTTCACTCTGTAAAATTAAATACTTAAATATGAGACATTTTGATTTAAATTTTAATGAATAAAGGCATGTGCTCTTATAATAATTATCATCAAAACTAATCTACAGATACTAAAGGAGTATTTTATATCAACAGCAGGAAAATTAACTTAAAATCAATTTAGTGAAACTGTTAAAAATCATTCATATACAAGATAAGAATATTCACTGAAAAGAAATGTGGAAAAGACAGATACCTCTCATCCCAATTCTATCATTTTAGGATGCATTCCAACAAAATAATTTATGAAAGCATAACAAGTTATAAACAAAATCAATTTAACTTTTATAATATAAACAATGTGATTAACAGTTACACATTGATTAAGATATATCTCTTTAATTTTTTGAATATTAGAGTAACTTTTTTCAATAAGATTAATGGATATAATCTTAAGTACAACAGAAAATAAGAACTCTAACAAAGTCCTTATGATTAATTAAGAACAAAAAATATATATTGCAAAGAATTCATTACAGAAAGAGCACATATATTCACTGCACGAAATAATAACTAGGTCACATCACATATATAACCAAAAAACATACAGATTAGTATTTATTTTTCAAAAAAAAAAAAAAACTTATTCACACAAATCATTTTTGACTAAAATAGAAACACACAATTTACAACTATAAAACATACTTAGGAATTTTGAAGGCATAATTGCTAGATGTAATAAAATGATAGTATTTTGATACTAAATTCTCCTAGAGCTATTCTTTCAGGAATAAGGAAACTTATAGATTATTCTGAGAACCATTCCACTTCACAGTCCTTTAAAAGAATTTAAATCGTTAAGTTAAAAAACAAAACAAAGCAATAAAATGGTTTACTTACCTGACCACTACCAGACGTTGCTATGTTCATTTCTGCCACTCCCTGACCTTCATTCTGCCGCTCAGAAGGTGAGCCGGCTTCATGCTTGCTCTGAGATGACCTCTGTTAATATGGAATTAACATTGTTACAAACAAAAATGTTGAATGCTTCCTTAGCTCACAGCTTGGTTTTTTTTCTTTCTCCTTTTAAAGTTTTGAATGCATCAACTATAGAGGCTTACAAAGGGATGGAACTGCACTCCATACTTCACAACCTCCAACATCATTGGCAGTCAACTATTTTGGTCAGAAGAAAGTGAAGTGTGTCCCCTGAGCATTAGAGCTGCATAAGACAAAGGATTTTCTGAGACTCACAGAAACACCATCCTTCACCAGCTGTGCTCATATCACTATCAGGAATATAATCCAACTAGCACAAATAACTGTCTTTTCTATAATGTCACATGGTTTTGGCATTTAATGGAGCTGAAAAATTAAGAATTTTTTTTAAAAAACTACACTTAGAAATACTTTTGTGGAAGTATATTGAGATATAACATCTACGTGTGTGTGTGTGTGTATATATGTATATTTTTTTTTCTGTAAATAAGTCAAATGAAATCAACAGCTAAGCTCTTAGACTTAAACCAAAGCTCTTTTCTACTGTAACAACCATCTGCTACATGAGATGAAAATGAAAATGACAGATTAGATCCAGTAAAAGCTTCATATCAAGATCATATCCAGTACAAAGAAGTCACTTTGTAAAAAACCCCTGCAGAGTAAAAAAAAAAAAAATAAAATAAAATTATAGAAACAATTACAAATGTGCTTGTGCTGGAAAATTATACCCTAAATTAATTATTACACTTTAAAAAATTTGAAATAATAGTGGATGATTATATTACAAAATGGTTTTCATGGGAATTTCTTCACACATCAATCTTTCCTAGGTCATTTAAAACCGACTTGAAAGATGAACTAACATGCAACATTTCCATCAAACTATATGTAAGCAAAAGAGAGCTGTAATAATTCAGAAAGAGAAAACGGTACTATCTGAAAAGTATACCATAACATTCAATAAATTAAAAAAATTGACATAAAAATCAATCAAAAAATGGGCCTCCCCGGTGGCGCAGTGGTTGAGCGCTGGGTTGCGAAGCTGCCCGCGGCCTCTGCGGCAACGGTTCGATCCCCGGCTGCTCCCTGGCCACCGGAGGAGGGTCCTGCATGGCGCGCAGACCTCTCCTGCCGCCTGCTGCTCCCCTCAGCAGTGTACTTTGGTCCTTCTGCTTGCTCTGCTCCCGGCTCTGGCTCTGGTGAATTCTCTCACCCTCCCACGCTTCTGACTCTACCCAGTGCAAAACAAACAAACAAACAAATAAATAAATAAAACATGCCTCTATAAAAAAAAAAAATTAAAAAAAATCAATCAAAAATTGACATAAAAATCAAAAAGACAATGAATCAAAGATCCTTAAAATCATAAAGACTCAATACGAAGGTAATCAAATATGTTAATATAAAAACAATTGCTGAGCATCTGCTATGACAGTTGCTTGTACTAGGTGCTGGAGGATGCAGTGATATCAAAAATAGACTTTGTTCTATGTACCCTTGGAAGTGACAGTCTAGTCAGGGATATTGTCAAATAAGGAGAGAATAACAAGTTAAAATTTTAACAAAGCACTATGAAGGAGAGGTAGAAAGTGCAAAGAATATGTAACAGAGGTATGTCATATGGTCTAGGAGTTTAGGGACACGTTCTCACAGGAGTCCTAGGTTTTAGGTAAACAGAAGATCACATTCAAAGGTCCTAGGGTGGGAGGAAGTATGTTAAAGGATCATGGTGTCATAGCATGGGACAAAAAGATAAAAAATTCACTGACTGCAGAATTTTATTGTTATTCTCGGATGACACTAGTTCCCACCTAAGTAGTACTAGTTATATTAAAGGGAAAAGTTGAAGGCAAATTGATTCTTTTAAAGTAAAATTTTAATGATCTAAGTAGGTAGGAAACATAGAGGAGAAGAGTGTGTAGATTAATGTATTAATGTGAATGTGAGATGATAGTACCTTATCCTAAGGAAGCAGACAGATTAAAAAAAAGAAACAGGGCCTCCCCTGGCAGTGCAGTGGTTGAGCGCTGGGTTGCGAGGCTGCCCGCAGCCTCTGCAGTGCCAGTTCAATCCCCGGTAGACTGGATATCATGAGCAGAGGAAGAGACCACGACCTGGTGTCAAAAATTATTCCCTTGTTCTTTAGTGGAAGCAAAATAATAAATAATGATGGTATAAAAAGAGGTAATACAAAGGAGAATGGGTGTTATTTGGAGGAGGGTCATTAGGAGGTTGAGGTGGAGATCATTAATTATGTTTTAGATATGTTGGATTTACTATAAAATGCTCTTGAGACAATCAAGTGAAGATACAGAGTAGGCACATAGATTTTAAGAGTCTGGAACTCAGGAGTAGAAATATAAATTTGAGAACCAATAATATATAGATAAGCAAAGTCCTAAGCATAAATGAAAAGCATACCATAGATATGTTTTTATATTATATTATCAGTCTCCTAGATAATATAATATAAAGAAAAGAGAAATATGCCTTAGCGCCTACAAAGGTCAAAGGGTTGGGAAAAAGCCAAAATAGTGTTTTATAGACTACAAGAAAAAGTATTTAAGCAACAGAAAATGTTCAACAAAAAATGTGGAAAATGTCAAGATGATGATCAAAATTTCAATTTAATTAATATGGAAGTCACTCAATGTTCCATTTCAGTGAAACTATCAGAGTAGACACTAGCTCTAATTAATAAGACAGGGGTTGAAAGGAAAGACAGCAATTCTATTCTCTGTGGAGGAGGTGGAATTATTAGACGGAGGGATAATAGTAAATAGCAGGACTGCCAGGCATATTTGATGATGATGGTGATGATTACAGCATTAAAAAAATCTAATGTTTATTTTGCTCTAGTCACTTGGCTTCTGCTAATTTATTTTATACTAACTAATAACTAATTACTAAATAACTAATTTATTTATACTAACTCTGAGGTAGGTAATATTATTATACCCATTTTACAGATGAAGAAACCGAGGCACAGAGAGGACAATTATCTGGCTTCAGACACACACCCAGTAGGTGGTAAAGGCAGAACTGAAATTACCACTCAATGGTCTGACACTAGAATCAATTATTTTACACATCCTTTTTCTTCTGTCCTTCCTCTTTCCTTATTTACTTCCCTTTATTTTTTTATTGATCCTAGGCTACAGAACTGCCTGAATTTAAAAAAAAATTAAATTTTAGTTTTTAATGAGGTACAATTGTTTTATAAACTTGTTAGTATTTTGACAGTATAGGATTTCACCCCTCAAGTTGTTAACGTAGCTCTCCAACCACCAAAGCACCATAGTATTCCACCATAGTCCAATGTGTTTTCTCCTCCCGTCCCATTCTCACCTTTCCCCTCTGGATGCCTCAGATCTACGGTCAGCTTTCAAAGATGTTTCTTTGAGCACTACAACTACCTATAACACTGAAAGCAAAGAGGCTGTTGCTGATTTTTTTTTTTCTTTTAAAGATTTATTTATTTTTATACAAGAGCTGGGGTACAGGCCAGAGGCACAGGATGGTGAAAGGATTCACCAGAGACAGAGGGGAGCAGAACAGGCAGAAGGACCGAAATACACTGCTGAGGGGAGCGGCAGGTGCGACAGGAGAGGTCTGCTGCGCCATATGGGATTCTTGCTGGCAGGCCGGGATCGAACCTGCACTGCAGAGGTTGTGGACAGCTTCACAGCGCTGCGCTCCAACCTGCTGTGCCACTGGGGAGGCCCTGTTGCTGATTCTTATGAAAGAATAATCCTAACGAGCATCCTCATTTCTATAGTTGTTGGACAGCTTCCCCAAAGTTTCCTACCCTTCGGACTGAAAATCTTTCTTTAAAAACAATTTTCCTGATGTATTCACATACCATAGAGTTAATTAACTCATTGTAGTGTATAATTCTATATTTTTAGGTAAATTTACTGAGGATCACCTTAATACGATTTAGAATATTTTCATTATTCTAATAGGATCCCCTTGTGTCCATCTGCAGTTAATCATCATTATTACTCACAGTGACAGGCAACTACTAACCTTTTGTTTTTATAAATTTGCTTTTTCCAAACATTTTTTTTTTTTTTAAGATTTATTTATTTTATTTATACAAGCACTGGGTACAGTCAGAAGTGTGGGAGGGTGAGAGAATTCACCAGAGCCAGAGCGGGGAGCAGAGCAGGCAGAAGGACCGAAGCACACTGCTGAGGGGAGCAGCGGGCGGCAGGAGAGGCCTGTGCGCCATGGGGGACCCTCCTCCGGTGGCCGGGGAGCAGCCAGGGATGGAACCGGCGCCGCAGAGGCTGCAGGCAGCTTCACAACCCAGCGCTCAACCTCTGCGCCACCAGGGAAGCCCTCCAAACATTTCTTATAAATGGAGTAATGTGACATTATGTCTAGCTCCCTTTACTTAGCATGTTTTTGAGGTTCATCCATGTAATATTTATGTATCAGCAATTTCTTCTTCTTCATCATTACATTTTGTTTATTTGTTACTTACTATACATTTGCATCATTTCTACTTTAGGCTATAAATGAATAATACCAACATAAACATTCATGTTGAAGTCTATGTATAGTCATCTATTTTCATTTCTCTTGGATACCCAGAAATGGTTTTCCACTTTACATTGCCATAGCAATGTACATGGGCTTTTGTTAACTTATATCCTCACCGATGCTTATCACGTTTATCCATTTTCACATAAAAGCAAGCAAGATATTGGATCACAGTGACATCCTAATAGGAATGAAGCAGTATTTTATTGTGGTTTGATTTGTATTTCCCTAATGACTAGTGATAGAGCATACTTTCATGTGCCTGTTGGCTAAAAAGCCATCCTCTTTTAATCTTTTCTGGTAAAATGTTTACAACTGGACTATTTCCTTATTAATAAGTTGTAATAGTAGTAAGTAAGAATAAAAGTAAACATTCTCACTGGTTATTTCTGGGGATTGCAAAACAATGCTAAAATTCCCCTGATAGTTCCCTTCCCTGTGATCCCCTCAAAGGTATTTACTTGTCAATAAATAATGTATCTTTGAAAGAATATACAAGAATGTGGTAGCACTGATTGCCTCATGAACTGTAACTTTTATAATAATTACATCATTTGAATTAAGTTCAGTACCTAGACCTTGAACCAAAATTCTTAGCAGGTGGGACAAAGGCTGTGCTATAAGCAATATGCTTCATGGTGGAGAAAAAAATATTGCTTGGAAAAAGTATTTCTTTTTTTGTCAAGGGTGCCGATGAATTAATCTATGCATGTCTAATCCCAGGTTTCTCCCCCTAGCTTATGTTAGAATAATATGGAATAAAGAAACTAACCAAATAAGAAACTTCAAAATAAAAAGAGCTTGGCTCTTTCTTAAATGTGGCATGATACTTTCTTTTAGTTTATGTTCACTATTTATCTAAATATAATCATTTTAGGATACAACTGATAATAAACATTTTCACATCAAAAGGAAGCAAGAGGATACTGGGTCACAAATGGCATACAGCTGGTGCCAAATCCAATGATATCAATAAAAATTTTGAACAAATACTGAAAATACAAACTAGCCGCCAACCTGCAAGAAACTTATAGTAGTACTGGAATATGAAGATGGCTATTAACTAGTGACAATTTTTTTTAGACTCTTTAGAGGCCAGGAAGTTAGCAAAATTTATAAATAAAGGCAGGGAAAATATAAAGTCAGTATAATAATATTAGTAGAAAACACCAAAAAAATCAAGGTGAAAAGTATTAAGTAGAATGAGGAAGACTATTTTATACAAGTAAGAGATTCATCAACTAGAAAAATTAAAATGTGAATACTGGGCCTCCCCAGTGGCGCAGCGGTTGAGCAATGGGTTGCGAAGCTGCCCGCAGTATTTGCAGCGCCGGTTCCATCCCCAGCTGCTCCCCGGCCACCGGAGGAGGGTCCCGCATGGTGCGCAGACCTCTCCTGCCGCCTGCTGCTCCCCTCAGCAGTGTACTTTGGTCCTTCTGCCTGCTCTGCTCCCCGCTCTGGCTCTGGTGAATTCTCTCACCCTCCCGTGCTTCTGACTGTACCCAGTGCTTGTATAAATAATAAATAAATAAATCTTTCAAAAAATAAATAAATAAAATGTGAATACTGATTTAAAATATGTTAGATGCTGCCAAATAGCAATAATCAGAACAGAAGCAAGATGGGAGATAAAGAAAGAAACTACAAAGCAGTTTGGAAAACAGAAAAAAAAAACCTCAAAGAAAGTATCAAAAGAGAAAGTGCAAATGCAGTGCTTCTCACTAAAAAAAGTTTTCTTTTAAAAAATAATTCAGGGGCCTCCCTGCTGGCGGAAGGGGTTAAGATGCAACCTATGAAGCTATCAGCAGCCACTGCAGAATGAGTTTGATCCCCGGTTAGGGAGCTACCCACATGGCACAGCAGACCTCTCTCCTGACTCTCCCGCTGCTCCCCTCAGCAGTGTATTTCAGTCAATCCACCTGTTCTGCTGCCCACACTGTCTCTGGTGAATCCTCTTACCCACCACACCTCTGGCTTGTACCCCAGTTCTTATAGGCATAAATAAATAAATCTTTAAAAAAATCAAAATTAATTAAAATTAAAAATAACTTAAAAAATAAAAAATAGTGAATTTGATCAAGGAGGAAAATAGACAGATAAACTTACAATGAAGTCATCAGGGTCATATAAACAAGGATGTTGCATTTAACAATGTCAATGAAAATGAAAATGAGGGCTTCCCTGGTGGTGTAGCGGGTTAAGCCCAGTGTTGTGAGGCTGTCCACAGCCTCTGCAGCTTGAGTTTGATCCCCAGCTGGCCAGGATGCAACCAATACGGCGCAGCAGACCTCTCCTGACTCGCCCACTGTTCCCCTCAGCAGTGTACTTCGGTCTATTTGCCTGTTCTGTTCCCTGCTCTTGTTTCTGGTAGATCCTCTCACCTCCCACACCTCTGGCTGTACCCCAGTTCTGTAATCATAAAATAAATAAATCTTAAAAAAAAAAAAAGAAAATGAAGCAAAGAAATAGTGCCTTTATTTGGTCCTCAAGAAATTACAAAATGGCCATTTATTCCTTACATTATAAATATTTGGTTTATTTTGGCATAAGATAGCCAGGTTAAACTGCTTTTAGGAATCTGAGGATTACATTGTACTTACATTGTCTACTTAGCAAATTACGTGTTTCTGTATTTCAAAATCAGATGTACTGAAGCCAAGATACTAAAAAAGTGAGGTGGGATAAAAACATTCTTAGAAAGAGTAAATGAGCTAACAGATTTCCAGGCTGCAAGCTTTAAAAAAAAATTAATTTCACATTAAAAACTATTGTCTTCCCTGTATATAGATGCATCTACACTGTTTTTAGTTTAAAACAGAATTAATTGTTCATTATTCAAATATCCTTAGAATGGATACATGGATAGAAAATATGTGCTGGCAATGACAGAACATGCCTTATTTGTTATTTACATAAAAGTTTTTTCGCCTCAATATAAAAGCCATACATACATACTATAAAAACTACAAAAAATCCAACTAGAATAAAAAAAGGGGGATATTAATACTTATTTTTTTGCCTTTTCAAATTATTTTTCATGCACATGCTGGTTTTTAAAAATGGGAATGAAGTTGAATAAACATTTTTAGGTATCATAAGCACTTTAAATATTGTTCATCATGTTTTCAGCAATTATGGCTACAAAACACTACTGTGCTGATGTTTCATTCTCTATGTCCTTATATAATCTGGGATGTGAGTCTATATCTCAATGCATAGGAGAAAATTTACACTAGTTATAAATTTAGTTTGTACAATAAATAGTAGTGTCTCATATTTGCCCTATCCCAGCATATTTTTGCCCTATCCCAGTATATTTTTTTCTTTGAGGATATTACTTTCCTATCTCTAAATAAACTGCTTTTTAATGGTAGTCTGCATTTTTTAGTTTTATCCACCATTTATTGGTTTCTCATTTTGAAGACTGGGTTCTCTTTACCACTATCCCAGCCTTAACACCACATGCATCCTGTTCTTCTATTGTTCTAACACTGCTTTATCGATAAAATTTTTACTACTTACATTATCTTGATTATTAAATTCTAATTATAGCTGATAAGTGTTATACTATGATTGTTTCCTTTTACAACTTCATTACGGAGTTAAAGGGTATCTTTTTGTTTTGATTTTCTGTGCATTGATGACATCCTCATTTTTTCTATTGTATAAATTTCTTTTTGTTTCAATAAACTCAAAAACATTAAGCAGTCTACTGATTTCATTTTCTTAGACTCATTTCTTTTGGAATATTCTCAACCAATATGGACTGGTTACTTTTTTCTATCATTTGTTTTAGTTTCTCTAACTTCATTCTAGGGAATCTTTGATCTCTTTATACTGTATCCCCAAAGTTTTGGATGCCAAATCTTCATTTTTCTTGCTTAACAATTCATTTTATTTACGTATGTAATAACATGAGAAAAATTCTGAAACTTTGCCTACCTGAAAATGGGTTTTTATAGTAGAAAATTCTACTCTAAAAAAATTTATGAGCAATCTCACTAGAGGTAAAATATTTTTTGAGCTTTGACTAAAGGTAAATTTATAGGCTGGTGTGGTACAATAAAAATCATATCTGGTCTTTGTTGCTTTGTTACTGGCACAGTGTTTCAAAAACACTTGAAATTTTCCGAGTTTTGTCATACAAATGACGTGACTCAGGGAGGATTTTCTAGACAGCTTCTAGTTGGGTGCTGATCACCAGAAAAACCAACCATGTGAATAGAAAATTGGAAACTCTGGGCCAGACTGACATCCTTGGAGAGATGTCAGAGGCTGGAAATTGAGTTAAATCACATAGTCATTTATTTAAACAATCTTGCCTACATACTGAAACCCCAATGAAAACAAACTCCAAAGCTAAGGTGGTGAACAAACGACATGCTGGGTGAGTGACATATCCAGATTCAAGCAGGAGAAGCACAGAAGTTCTGCCATCCTACATCCCTCACCTTCCCCAGATTTTGCTCTACATGCTTCTTCATTTGGCTGTTCCTGATCTCTAATCATTAGAGTAACACCATAATTTTAAGTATAGTAACTTCTCTTCTGAACTATTCTAATGAATTATTAAATTTGAAGAGATTATGGGAAGCCACAAATTTGTTGCAAACTGGGCAGAAATATAGGTGACTTGGGAACACCTCAATTCTGTGGCTGGCATCTTAATAGGGGGCAGTCTCATAAAGGACTAGCTCTTAATATATGCTAACACTAGTTATTTGAACTGAATTGTACTGCACTATACCAACCTGGAATTTAGAGCAAGCTGGGCAGAGTACAGGTGGCCTGGGGACAACTGAAATACCTAAAGTCAGGGTAGGTAGTCTTGTGAATGACTTTGCACTTAAATGTGGGGTCTATGTTAACTCTGGGTAGTTAGTGTCAAATTTAACTCAACTGTAGGACACCCAGTGGTGGCAGAGAATTGATGATTGGATACAGCTGGAAGTAATTTTCAGAAATTGTTACCCTACTTCTGAACTTCCAGTGTTGCTGTTTATAAATTTAGAGCATTTATATTCTTATTTCTTTAGGTGAAACTTGTTTTCTTTGCCTTCTCTAGAAGGAATTTATTTTTATCCCCAGTAATCTGAAATTTCATTATATTTCATTAAATGAGCTTAGTGTGGGATCATTTTCATCTGTGGTGTTGGATAATTAAGAGACCATTTTATTTGGAAAACTGGCATGCCTCAGTTCTGCAGAATTTAATTTCTATGACTTTCTTCCTCTAGTTTATCCATTTTCTTTCTGGATTTCTTTTTATTTGGATACTGAACCCTCCTAGAATGATTCCCTGATTTTTTTTCTTTTCTATTTTCTATCTCATTGTCTTTTGTGTTCTACTAAGAAATTTATCTCCTGATGTTTCCAGGTTTTCATTTCTGTTATTACAATTTAAATTCCTAAGAACTTTTTAAAAATTCTTGAATATTCTTCTGTATACCATTCTTTTCTTGCCTTATGGATTCACTATCTTTTCATATCTGAAAATATTGTTAGTTTCATTTTTTAAAGTTTTCCTCTTCCTGGGGCCTCCCCGGGGCGTAGCGGGTTGAGCGCAGCACTGTGGGGTTGTCCGTAGCCTCTGCAGCATGGGTTCAATTCCCGGCCAGCCAGGGAGATTCCCACATGGCGCAGCAGACCTCTCCTGTCTTGCCCGCTGCACCCCTCGGCAGTGTATTTCCATCGTCTGCCTGTTCTGCTCCCCACTCTGTCTCTGGTGAATCCTCTCATCCTCTCGCGCCTCTGTACCCCAGCTCTTGTATAAAAATAAATAAATTTTAAAAAAAGGTCAATATTTTAAAAAAATTAAAAAAAAAGTTTTCTTCTTCCTGCACAGCATCTATTTCCATTAAATATTAGAATTTTTCTTAAAATGTCTGGTGGTCTTTACCAGATACATACATGTATGTATGTATCCACACATTTTTTTTGCCACCAATAAATAAGAGTTTTTATTAGTATGTGATTGGTTATATTTATAAGAATTCTTATCACATAAGCATAAAGTTTTAAGATCTGCTCTTTTCATTTAATGTTGTAAGAATTATCCTCTCAATTACAATGCACTTAGAAGCTGGAAGAGATAAAATTGAATTCTCCCATACAATGTTAAGAGGCAGTGGGGCAATACTGACACTTTGATTACATATTTAAAAATTTATGAAAAAATTAAATGAAGCTCTATAACCGAGGGATGGAGCTTTTTAATTACAGCTATCTGGCAGGGTGGTCCACTGAGGCTGTTTTATTGGGGAACCCTCCAATGTCAGTAACTTGAAATTTCCACCCTTTCGGGGATTGTTCAATAACATTTTTAGAGAAGCTGTTGCCAGAAATTTGTGAATACTATAAAGTCTGGATGTTACTGGGGGTTTCAGCACTCTTAAGTAAATTTTCACTTAGTTATGGTCCCCTGCCCCCCAAACAAGTAGGTTATCCCTATCCAAGATCCTTTGTTTTAGCCTTTCCAGTCTCTCAGCTGTGCAGAGTTGAAGAAGAGACTTCATATGTTTTTTTAAAAGAAATTTACAATCATCTCTTGCTTTTAGCTCTTTTTTTTATCTTCACACTGGGGATATCTGGTATAACCAATTCTGAAAACTTTGAAAACATGACTGTGAAATGGGTTGCTTCATGACCTCCTACTGCTCACTTAGCAAGCAATTCTCTACATTATGCTAGAACAGGCATTTGTTTTCCTGCTTTCCAGTTTTCCAAATTTCATTGTCACCCTTCCTAGTCTTTGTGTCTTGTTTTTCATCTTATCCCTTTACTGTCATTTTAATGAGGTTTGTGGAATAAGCATAAATAAACATATATGATCACTTTTACTATGGATTATATATGGTAACAGTAAATACATGGTTAACAATAGTCAAGTTACCAGATTATAGGTAAATTAATACCTGAAGTGAGTACATTTACTTATGGCTCTAAAATTTTAACTGCCTAAAAGATGTGAAGAAACCAAAGTAATCAAGGTTTTTTATAATTGTGTCCAAATTCTCTAGCAGAAATCTTTATTTCAATAATGTCTCGTTACCTATGCATATTTTCTTTTCTTAGATTAACTACATTTATTCTTGCAAACAAAAGACAATTTACTAACCTCTGTTTCTGTCGCTTGGGACTGTAAAAGCTGTCGTATACGAAGTATATCCTTCTCTATTTGTTGAATTCTGGTTACTCTTCGCTAAATAAAAGAAATGACTAAATTAGACATATTTTTATTAACAGTATTAACAATTATATGACAGTGTTAACAATCAGTGACGGCTACCATTTAACAACTTAGGGTTATACCAAACCATCCTTACATAAGAAGTTATGTCATCTGTTCACAAACGAATGACACCCTAGAGTTCATTCAATACATTCAAGTTCAGTATTTTAAGACATCTACTTTTATATAACAGATCTCTGTACCTGTTCAGGAAAAATTTACAAATACAAGTCATATATCGAGTTGTATAATGCATGCAGTGTGAAAATTGGCATTTTAAAATGCATTCTCAGCAGTGTATTTCGTCAGTCTGCCTGTTCTGTTCCCTGCTCTCTCTGGTGAATCCTCTCATCCTCCTGTGAATTTGGCCTGTACCCCGGTTCTTGTACAAATAAATAAATAAATAAATAAATAAATAAATAAATAAATCAATCTTTAAAAAAATAATAAAAATTTATTCTCCTTGGCCTCCCTGGTGGCGCAGGTGGTTGAGCGCAGCGTTGTGAAGCTGTCTGCAGCCTCTGCAGTGCCAGTTTGATCCCTGCTGGCTGCGGAGATGACCACATTGCAAGGCAGACCTCTCCTGTCTCGCCCGCTGCTCCCCTCAGCAGTATAGTTCATCAGTCTGCCTGTTCTGTTCCCCACTCTGTCTTTGGTGAATCCGCTTACCCTCCCACACATCTGGCCTGTACCCAGTTCTTGTATAAATAAATCTTTAAAAAAATTTAAAATTTATTCTCCTTGTTTTTTCTCTCTCCCCAGCCATCTTGGTGGCTGCTCTTGTTTGAGAGCTGTATGGTATACAAGGAAGAAAAATGGTGACCACAAAGAAGATGAAATAGTAGCTAGAGTCGATCAACTCGAGGTTCCAACTTGTTATGAAAAGTGGAAATTACATAGTGGGACACAAGCGGACTCCCAATGTGGTTAGACAAAACAAAACTGGTCATCCTTGCCAACAACTGTCCAGCCTTGAGGAAATCTGAAATACACTATTACACCACTGTTGGCTAGAACTGGTGTCTATCACTATAGTGGCAGTAATGTTGAAGAGGGTACAATGTGTGGGAAAAAATAGAGTATGCACGCTGGCTATCAGTGATGTAGCATTAGAAGCATGCTAGAACATACCGATGAAAAGTAAATCACACAAAATTTCTCTTTAATGAAACTAGCCCAAATTTGTTTATAATAAAGTTATTCTGAAAAATTTCTTAACAAAGAGAAAACTACACCTGAATTTAATCTTCCATGCTAATACAGATTCTAACATAATAGATCTACATACCGCCTGGTATGCCTGTAAAGGGAAAGATGTTTTAATAAACATCAGTTTAAAGAGTAGGATTAACCTTTCCCCAAATTACTCTTATTGTCAGTGAGCAGTACTTTTCAGAGTTAGCTTTTTGTTTTATGATGAAAAAACCCAGCATTTTTATTCCTAACACAGGATCAAAATGATGGTGGAACTTTTGCTTACTCACTAACCTGAGACCATCAAGTGAAACACAAGCAGTAATTACATATCAAACAATGTGAAATTAAAACAATGTGGGAAAAGTTTTCAAAAAAGCTAAATGTTGTTTCAATTTTTATGAACACTAGGGGCAAAGGGGAAAAAACAAATCACTTATATTTAACAATATTACAAACTGAATTATTTTAAGTTGACTTTATGATAGATGAAATAAACAGGTTTTAAAAATTAGTACTGCCGGGCCTCCCCTGTGGCGCAGCAGTTGAGCGCTGGGCTGCAAAGCTGCCTGCAGCCTCCGCAGCACCGGTTCGATCCCCGCCCACATGGCGCGCAGACCTCTCCTGCTGCCCACTGCTCCTCTCAGCAGTGTACTTCTTCACTCTGCCTGTTCTACTCTCCGCTCTGGCTCTGGTGATTTCTCTTACCCTCCCGCACCTCTGACTGTACCCAGTGCTTGTATAATTAAATAAATAAATAAATAAATAAATAAATAAATAAAATCTAAAAAAAAAAAAACAAAAACAAAACAACAACCAAAAAAAACACTAGCACTGCCAGTAATTTTTTGCAATAATTCTATAGCTGACATCCTAATAGTCAAACATTAACAGTTATAAGAATAATTGTTTCAATGAGGAAAAAGTGTCAGAAGCTAAATGGAGTTGTTTCCAATCTTTTTTCAATTATGCACCTCACAAATAAAAGCATTTTTTATCCCTATAGATAATAAAAGCACTTAAACAAAATTTTAAGCAGTTATGAAACTTAGATACAAAACTTATCCTTTGATCATATCTACTTTTCTTAAATATAATATTCTCATGATTTTCTTATTGCCATAGCAAAAGTATTTATTGCTATTATTCAACATTATGATAAACAGAGAAGCTCAAAGAAGCTGTGCTCACCAACAAAAAAATCTTTCTTTTCTTTATAATTGTACATCTATGTTGATTCTCTATCATGAGTCTGAAAATAGTGAAATTTAGGTAAATAATATTACCTCTAACAAATCTTACCATGTCCAATTTACATCATGAAAATATTGCTGAAGGAGAAATGCCTGTTATTTTTGGGAGTTTTTTAAGATTCTGCAGTGAGGAGTGATGACTTCTATAACCAGATGGTAAATATTTTCTGGCTTCAAAGAAACAACCAAACTAGAGCACAACTAACAGGTATCAAAATTTTAAAAAACTATGACAAACATAACAAATGTGTATCAGTGCAGGCACAGAAAAACTAAAATAAACTAATGGAACAGAGTCCAGACATATCCAGCAAATATAATAGCTTATGGCAGAGATGGCACTGCTAATCAATAGGGAAACAATGGTGTATTTAATAAATGACAATGGGAAATTTAGTTAACAACTTATATAAATTTAGTTAACAACATGCATATATATTTAAAATTAGATACAGATATAAAAATCATATTATGTGTGTATATCTATATGATTAGATCCCTTCTTTCAAAACATACATGATAGCAAATTCCAGATGAATCAAAGACCTAGTTGTAAAAATAAAACATTATAAATATTATAAATAATAGGAGGCTTTGTGATATTTACATTATCTCAACAGATTGGTATCAGGAGGCTATTAAAAGATCTCTCAGACAGGGCCTCCCTGGTGGCGCGAGGGGTTAAGACGCAGCCTGTGAAGATGTCCACAGTCTCTGCTGCACAAGTTCGATCCCCAGCTGGCCAGGGAGCAATCCACATGGCGCAGAAGACCTCTCCTGACTTGCCTGTCTCCCCTCAGCAGTGTACTTCTGCTGATCTACCGGTTTTGTTCCCTGCTCTGTCTCGGGTGAATCCTCTTACCCCTCACACCTCTCGCCTGTACCCCTGCTCTTGTATGCATAAATAATCTTAAAAAAAAAAAACAACTCTCAAACATACACAAATAAGACATTTTAACATAATAAAAATGGTCAAAAGAAAGAAAATCTAAAAGTCTGATAAGTATGGAAAAAGATATTCAATTTCAGTAGTACTCAAGGAAATGTATAAACTAAATGACAAGATGTTTTATTGTCCACTGACTGTTTTTTTTTTTTTTTAATAGAGGCATGTTTTATTTATTTATTTGTTTGTTTGTTTGTTTTTTGTTTATACATGCACTGGGTACAGTCAGAAGCGCGGGAGGGTGAGAGAATTCACCAGAGCCAGAGCGGGGAGCAGAGCAGGCAGAAGGACCGAAGTACACTGCTGAGGGGAGCAGCGGGCGGCAGGAGAGGTCTGCGCGCCATGTGGGACCCTCCTCCGGTGGCCAGGGAGCAGCCGGGGATCGAACCGGCGCCGCAGAGGGCGCGGGCAGATTCGCAACCCAGCGCTCAACCGCTGCGCCACCGGGGAGGCCCTGTCCACTGACTGTTAAATAGAAAGTCTGACTCACAGAGTTTGAAGATATGCAGAAGAAACAGGAATTCTCATGTACTACTAGTAGAAATGTAAATCAGTACTTTGAAAGCTATTTGGTAAACTCTATTTGAAAACACTCATACCTACGGTCAGCAATTATGCTTTTAGATACATACCCAAAAGTAGAGCTTGGCAAACTAGGGCTTACTAGCCATCTGTTTTTGGGAATTGAGTTTTGTTGAGACATAGTCATGCCCATTTACTTGCACACTATCACCTATGGCTGCTTTCTTACTGAAAAGGTACAGACGAGTATTTGTAACAGAGTCTAAAATACTTTCTATCTGGCCCTTAAAGAGAAAGATTGCAGGCTCTCAAATGACACCCTTGCACATGTTCATAAGACATGAGCAAGTATGTTCATCAGAGTTCTTTTGAAAAATTACAAACAATCCAAATGTCCATCAGCCGGGAAGGAGGTAAACTGTATCATCCATATAATTAAAAAATTTTATGGCAATATTAATATGTTAAGTAACCTCTGCCACACCAATCCCTACTTCTTAGAAGTAAGCTCTATTAACAACTTGATGTATATTTTCCCTGCTTTTGCTTACATGTATATAAGAGTAGGGGACAGCATGCCAGTGTTCAATGTGTTGAACAAACAAGAGTAAATAAATAAATAAATAAATAAATAAATAAATAAATAACAAGGTGTTAACAGAGGTAAATGGAGACCAAGGAGAGAAGAATTTGTTTTGAGTTGTTATCAGTAATTTGTGTATTTTACTGGTCTTCTGTAGCTCCTTTTCAGTAAGTTGATTATATCCTTTGCCATTTAAAAAAAATTGTCTTTCTCTTATTAATTTGTAGGAATTCTTATACTTTAGGGATAGTAACTTCTTTTTCTTTATATATTACAAAGTTTCCCTTTAGTATATCTCCTGCAAGAGCAATACTTTTTTCCCCTTTGTTTTTGAGTTTCTGTAATTACTTAAGGTCTCTGTTGTCTGGTATTTTCTTCTATTAATTTTACATTTATGTCTTACATTTATATACATTTATATTTTTACATTTGTATAAAAACATTTATATTTTTGTACAAAAATATAAAACAGTGATCTAATTTAATTTTTCCAAAATAGGTAGGTTGTACTTACATATTTATTATTTACTATTTTCTCTAAAATTTATAATGTAATTTTTACCATGTAATTATTACACATATTTTTGAAAGTTTTTCTAGTCTCTATTTTGTTCCATTTGCCTATATGTATTCATGCGCTATCACACTGTTAGGGGGAAAGGATGTCCTGAGCTAATTCCATGCAGGCTTTGTGGACTCCACCCCCACTCCAGACCAAAGCCATCAAGACATTGGGAAAGACAAACCCCATCACCACCAAAGGGAAGGTGGCTGGGACCTGAGGGTGGAGTTAAGCAGCCAGGTTTGGTATAAAAACCAAACACGTGGGCCTTGGGGGGGCTCGCTCTCTCACTGTCCTCCTGGCTTCATGGCTCCTGGCTTGCGGCCAGCTCGCAGAGTGCCATTTGGGATTCCAGATTGGCGGATCGGGTAGGACGCATTTAAAACTTTGTCTCCCACTTTTCTCCCTGAGTTGTACATTTCCTCATTTGCCCTTCCCTTGTAAATAAACCTTTTATTAACCTTTCGTGTGTGCCTGCAGTAGAGTATTGATAAGTCCTTTTAAGCGTGCGGGTGAGGACCCACAGTCAGGCAACTCGTTTTGTATAGGGGCTGCCCTATTAACAGTTTGGCGCCCAAGGTGGTTTCCAAGTTACACCCGTGGTTGACCAGCCCAAAGTAACATTCCTTGTGTTGGTCACCATAAGCGCACTAGGTCTGCAGGACTCGCAGTGTAATCTTTGTCTCAAGTCCTGAAAAGTCTGTTTTTTTCCTGTGCGTACAGCTTTTGTGGGTATGTTTTTGACTCAAATATGGCCTCAACCATGAGCTTATACAGTTTCATCTCTAGCTTGAGTTCTTTCAGTTTCCTTCCAGCCTTGAATTTCAGTAGGCTTCTTCCATTAAATATTACCACCAGTTTCATTAATGTAAATAATTTGATGAAGCCTGGTGTATGGCACATGATTTTACTATTGTATACATACATGGGTGGTTTACAAGCCATCCCTTTATAGTCTGTGCTTCTGGGTGTTTTTTGGTAATATGTGTAAGTACCATTTGCTACATTCTTGTTTCTATGAGAGGTAGATGTTCTACTTCACATACTGAGAATGTGCAACAACACATTCAGGCTCTTAACTTAGCCATGCAACAACAAATTCAGGCTCTTAATCTGGCCATACAACAACAAAATCAGGCCCTTGATTTAACTATTAAGTGTATGAGGGATGAGAACCATAACACTTTTGAGTCAGCTTTTAAAAGCATACAAGATCAAGCTTTTAAAAATATGCAGGACCGGATAGAGGTCGCCCTCCATAAATTGGATATGGCGGGGGCTCGGCTGATGTCACAGAGAAAGGATGAACCTTCCCCTTCCCATCAGGACTGCCAGAGAGCAGAGTTGGAAGAGGAGGGGCATCATATTTTAAATACTTTAAATACAACAGGACAAAATCCTTCTCCATGTGACAAGGCCCTTCCCTTGTAGACTCCTGAGGCTTCACAGCCTCCACTTCTCTCTGGGGAGGAAACTAAAATGGCGTTTCCTCCCCACACTAGACACGGCACCCATTTTGGCAGGAAGGATCACCCTGAGGCAGGACAGTTTCCTCTTCGCCAGATGCCAATGGGTGGCTTGAATGAACATGGGCAATCTGCTAGGTATTTTTGGTTGCACCATCCTTTTAGTACTGCAGACCTCCTAAATTGGAGGAGCTCTGTTCCCTCATACCGGCAGGCTCCTAAGAGGATGGCAAACTTGTTTGCCTCTATCTAGCATAGTTTCCTATACATGGAAGAGTGTCCAATCCCTCTACTTGGTCATGACCCTTTAAGTAAGCTCAACGCACAAATTATTTTCTCACCAAAACATCAGAGGCTTCACCTACAGGTACCTCCAGAGCATGCTCTGCAGTTCCAGATGTTACTTACTCAAGATGTTTCACCGAAAGGTGAAATTTTACCTCCAGAAATTGTTGAAAGAGTAAGTAAATGGGTATGGGCTGATGGTACCCCAGGATGTGCAAAAAATGCAGAGCCTGTAAAGATAGAAGTGATAGAGGGGAGCAGAACCCCGAGGAGGAAGCAATACTCCTTAAAGGAGGAGGCCTTGAGGGGAGTATTGAAAAGGTTCCTTCAATCTGGACTCATTTGGCCCTGCCACTCACCATACAACATTCCGATTCTGCCAGTGAAGAAATACCATACAGGTGAGTACCATTTTGTCCAAGTTTTAAGGGCCATTAATGACATTGTTCAGGATTTACATCCCACCGTGCCTAATCCCTACACCTTATTAACTGCCATACCTGGTGACTTCAGGTGGTTTTCAGTAATAGAACTTAAGGATGCCTTTTTCTGTATCCCAATAGATGTCCAGGATCAACTGCTTTTTGCCTTTGAGTGGCAAGACCCTAAGTTCAAGAGCACTCTGCAGTATTGCTGGACTGTACTTCCATAGGGGTTTAAGAACGCAACTATTTTTGGGGAAATACTGGCTAGGGATCTCAGGAAGGTTCAATTAAACCAGGATGTCTTGTTGCAATACGTAGATGATTTATTGATTGCAAGTCCAGACTACAAATTTTGTCTGGAAAATACCATAGTGGTACTGAACCACCTTGGCAGAATGTGGCTATAAGGTGTCACCTCAAAAGGCACAGATCTGTAAACAAATGGTGATGTATTTGGGGTTTGAAATTAAGAAAGGCAGATGGAGCTTGATGACGGAAAGGAAACAGGTAATTTCAGCCCTTAAAGTCCCCAGCAACCGGTAACGGTTGCGCGTATTTTTGGGTATGGCTGGGTTTTGCAGGATTTGGATTCCTAACTTTGGATTAATAGCAAAACCCTTACATGATGCTCTCAAAGGCCTGGACTCTGAACCTTTGTCTTAGACCCCAGAATGTCAAAAGGCATTTGATGAAATAAAAGTAAAGTTGATCTCAGCACCAGCATTAGGGCTTCCAGATCTTAGAAAGCCATTCAGACTTTATGTACATGAGAGACAGGGGGTTGGCCTAGGGGTGCTAATCCAATTGTTGGGGCCAGAAATGCAGTCTGTTGCATATCTGTCCAAACAATTGGACCACACCTCTAAGGGATGACCTCCATGTTTGCGTGCTGTGGCTGCCACTTGTGACCTCCTACATGAGGCGGAGAAGTTTACATTGGGTAAGCCCATCACTGTGTGTGTGTCACATAAGGTCTTGACATTGCTGGAGCAGAAGGGTGGACTTTGGTTGACTGCTGGGCGAATGGGAAAATATCAAGCAGCTCTGTTGGACAATCCTAATGTGAAGCTGCAGGTTTCTAATTCCCTAAATCCCGCCACACTGCTTCCAAGCAATGCAGATGGATCTGAGGATGACACTTTAATCCACAACTGTTTAGAAACCAGACACAGTGTATGCCAGCCAACCAGATCTGACTGACCAGCCTCTGCCAGATCCAGAGTGGGAGCTATTTACAGATGGCAGCAGCTTCATGGACCACGGCCATCGATGTACGAGATACACAGTGGTGATGCTCCAAAACACCTTGGAGGCCCAGACTCTTCCGGCAGGTACATCAGCGCAAAAAGCTGAATTAATAGCCCTGACCCGTGCATTGGAACTCTCGAAAGGTAAAAGAGTCAATATATTGACTGACTCCAAGTACTCTTTTATGATTCTCCACATGCATGGGACCATTTGGAAGGCACGGGGACTCCTTACTGTCAGTAACAAGGACGTCAAACACCCATTAGAAATCCGGGCCCTGTTCAAGGAGAGAGTGGAGGGACATAGTCAACAGACTCCAAGAAAACAGATGCCAACCAAGAATACTCTATCCCGCAAAGCTCTCCTTCCTCTATGAAGAAAGAATAAGGACCTTCCCAGACAAACAGAACCTCTGGAATTTCATTACGACTAAACCCCCACTCCAAAAAAAAAGTTATTAAAAGAATAAATAAATAAAATCAAAGGAAAGACAAACACAATGGCAAATACAGATGCTAACATATCAATATTAACTCTAAATGTAAATGGACTAAACTCTTCAATAAAAAAACACAAGAGTTGCAGGCTGGATCAAGAAACAAAACTCAACCTTTTGCTGTCTCCAGGAAACACATTTAGCTATAAAAGATAAAAACAGACTCAAAGTTAAAGGATGGAAAACAATCCTACAAGCAAATGGACCAAAAAAGAAAGTAGGAACAGCTATACTTATATCAGATAAAACAGATTTCAAACTCAAAAGGGTAAAAAGAGACCCCAACGGTCACTACATTATGATCAAGGGGACAATACTTCAAGAAGAAATAACACTTATTAACATATATTCACCAAACGAAGGAGCACCAAAATATATCAGACAACTATTTTCATCTCTGAAAACAGACATCAGAGAAAACACATACGTAGTGGGAGACTTCAACACACCACTATCAACAATGGATAGATCAACGAGACAAAAAATAAGTAAAGACACTAAAGCTCTAAATAAGGATCTAGAGCACTTGGGTTTAACAGACATCTATAGAACACTAAACCCCAAAAAATCTGAGTACACATTTTTCTCAAGGGCACACGGATCATTCTCCAGTATAGATCACATACTGGGACCCAAGACAAATATCAACAGATTCACCAAGACTGAAATCATACCAACCATCTTTTCTGACAACGAAGGCATCAAACAAAAATAAACCATAAAAAGAAGGCAAGGAACTCTCCTACCTCATGGAGATTGAAAACCACACTACTTGAAGACCACTGGACTGATGAGGAGATCAAAGAAGAAATTAAAAAATTCTTTGACTTGAATTGCAAGGAGGACACCAATTTCCTAAATGTATGGGATGCCGCAAAAGCAGTAATAAGAGGAAAATATATAGCAATAGAGGCTCACATCAAGAAACAAGAAAGAATTCAAAGAAACAACCTAATCTCGAAGCTCAAAGAACTAGAAAAAGAACAACAAAAAAAACCCCAAAACCAGTAGGAGAAAAGAAATAATAAAAACCAAAGTAGAAATAAATGAAATTGAAACTAAAAAACAATCTAAAAGATCAATGAAACCAAGAGATGCTTCTTTGAAAAAATCAATAAAATAGACAAACCCCTAGCCAGGCTCACAAAGGAAAAAAGGGAGAAAGCACAAATAAACAGGATCATAAATGAAAGAGGAGAAATCACAATGGACACAGCAGAAATCAAAAGAATAATCAGTAACTATTACGAACAGTTATATGGAAACAAGTTCAACAATCTAGAGGAGATGGACAAATTCCTACAACTCTACAATCACCCAAAGCTAGATAAAGAAGAAATGGAACACCTAAATAGACCAATTACAAGCAGTGAAATTGAAATGGTAATGAAAAACCTCCCAAAAACAAAAGCCCAGGACCTGATGGATTTACAAATGAATTCTACCAAACGTTCAGAAACGAATTAGTGACTATCCTTCACAAACTCTCCCAAAAAATTGAGAAGGAAGGGATAATACCAAACACATTCTATGAAGCCAACATTACACTTATACCAAAACCGAACAAGGACAACACAAAAAAAGAAAACTACAGGCCAATCTCCCTAATGAACACTGATGCAAAAATCCTCAATAAAATTTTAGCTATCAGAATCTAACAATGTATCCATAAGATAATCCACCACAATCAAGCAGGATTTATTCCAGGGACACAAGGATGGTTCAACATCCGAAAATCAATCAACGTTATCCAACACATCAACAAAAAGAAATATAAAAACCATATGATAATATCAATAGATGCTGAGAAAGCTTTTGACAAAGTGCAACACCCATTCATGATAAAAGCCCTTGAAATTCTTGGGATACAAGGAACATACCTCAACATCATAAAGGCCATCTATGACAAGCCAACAGCCAGCATCATTCTCAATGGCAAAAAGCTGAAAGCATTCCCTTTAAGATCTGGGACAAGACAAGGATGTCCACTCTCACCACTGCTTTTCAATATAATACTGGAAGTCCTAGCCAGAGCAATAAGACAAGAGAAAGACATACAAGGACTCCAAATAGAAAAAGAAAAAGTCAAACTATCACTATTTGCAGAGGATATGATAATATACATAGAGAACCCCAAAAACTCCACAGAAAAACTAATTCAACTCATCAATCATTTCAGTAAAGTGGCAGGATACAAAATCAACACGCAAAAATCAGTAGCCTTCCTATACACCAAAAATAAATCTGAAGAAGAAGAAATAAAAAAAAAAAAATCCCTTTTACTATTGAAACAAAAAAAAATCAAATACTTCGGAATAAATCTAACAAAAGAGGTAAAGGACCTATACAAAGAAAAGTATAAAACACTGTTAAAAGAAATAGAAGACACAAAGAAATGGAGAGACATCCCCCACTCATGGATTGGAAGAATAAACATTATTAAAATGGCCATCCTACCAAAAGCGATATACAGATTCAATGCTATTGCAATAAAAATTTCAATGTCATTCTTCAAAGAAATAGAACAATTATTGATGAAATTCATATGGAACCACAAAAAACCCCCAATAGCCAAAGCTCTCCTGAAAAAAAAAGAAGGGAATGGAGGCATCACACTCCCAGGCTTCAAACTATACTATAAAGCCACAATTATCAAAACCGCATGATATTGGAACAAGAACAGACACACAGACCAATGGAATCCAACAGAAAATCTAGAAATAAACCCACAGATTTATGGTCAACTAATCTTTGACAAAGGAGCAAAGACTATGCATTGGAGCAAAGAAAGTTTGTTCAATAAATGGTGCTGGGAAAACTGGGTCACTACATGCAAAAGAATGTAGCTTGACTACTACCTCACACCATACACAAAAATCAACTCAAAATGGATTAAAGAACTAGACATAAGACCTGTAATCATAAAATACATAGAAGGAAATATAGGCGAAACACTACGTGATATGCACATCAAAGACATCTTTACAGACACATCACCCAAGCAGTGATAGTGAAGGCAAAGATAAACAGCTGGGACTACATCAAATTAAAGAGCTTCTGCACAGCAAAAGAGGCAATAACAAAAACAAAGAGAAACCCCACTGACTGGGAGAAAATCTTTGCACAAAACACTAATGATAAAGGACTAATCACAAAAATCTACAAAGAGCTGCTGAGACTCAACAAAAACAAAGTAAATAATCCAGTCAAAAAATGGGCACAAGAGCTAAAAAGAAACTTCTCTGAGGAGGAAATGCAAATGGCCAACAGGTATATGAAAAAATGTTCAACATCACTTGTCATCAGGGAAATGCAAATCAAAACTACCATGAGATACCATCTTACACCAGTGAGAATGGCACATATTAAAAAAACTAGCAACAACAAATGTTGGCGAGGTTGCGTAGAAAAAGGAACTCTCCTGCACTGTTGGTGGGAGTGCAAACTGGTCCTACCACTATGGAGAGCTGTGTGGAGATTTCTGGACCTACTAAACATAGAGCTTCCATATGATCCAGCAATTCCACTCCTAGATATTTACCCAAAGGACACAGAAACATCCATTCCAAAGAGCACCTGCACCCCTATGTTTATAGCAGCACTGTTTACAATAGCTAAGATTTGGAAACAACCCAAATGCCCAAAAATAGATGACTGCATCAAGAAGATGTAGTACATATACACAATGGAATATTACTGAGCATTCAAGAAAGATAAACACATGCAATTTGCAGCAACATGGATGGCACTGGAAGGGATCATGCTCAGCGAAATAAGCCAGAAAGAAAAAGAAAAATACCGGATGGTCTCACTCATAGCAGGAATCTAGAAAAATTAAATAAGGGACCAGGAAAAGGAATAACTATAAGAAAATATCAAAATCAACAAATAACTACCAACAAGAGACACTCTATGGGGTTTGGGGGGTGGGGGTGGGGAAAGGTGGGAGGGAGTGAGGAGCACAGGGGACTGTGGTGATGATGCATGGGTGCCCTGGGGAAGGAAATTCTGGGGGACTCAAGCCAAGGGGGTGAGGGGAAGAAAATATTGTCTAAAAAATGTAAAAAAATGATAAATGTTAAAATAATAGAAAAAAATTAAAAACAAAACAAAACAAAAACAAAAACAGAAATCCTGGCCCTGTTAAAGGCAGTAGCTTTACCATCAGCTGTTGCCGTGATGCATTGTCCTGGCCACCAAAAGGATGGGTCTGACATGGCAAAGGGCAACAGGGCAGCTTATCGGGTGGCTAAGGCCGCTGCCCGTTCTGCTCTCCAGGGTGCACTCATCCCTCTTGTGGAACTGACTCAGTATGCTCCTGAATACACCGAGCAGGATGAGGAGAGAGCTCGTGCCTGGGGATTTACTGAGTTTGTCCCCAGCTCCACTTGGAGAGTAAACTCCCATGGGATGATACTCCTCCCGACGGCCCTGGTATATCCAGTGCTGAAATATCTTCACAAATGATCTCACTATGGGAGAGATGCCTTATTAGAAACAGTGCGCCCATATTTGAAGGGCCCGTATTTACACAAAATAGCACAATGGATCATCCGAGGTTGTGAATTATGTGCCAGGAATAACCACAAGACTGACTTCTACCCTAAAGCCACTGGGGTTCAATATCGGGGCAAGTGTCCTTTTGAGGGCTGGCAGGTAGACTTTACACAAATGCCTAGGACAATAGGCAATTTCCAATATCTCTTGGTTTTTGTGGACACGTTCTTGGGATGGGCGGAATCATTTCCCACAAAGACGGAAAAAAACTTCCAAGGTTGCAAAACAGCTGCTGAAAGAGATAGTCCCTCGCTTTGGGTTGCCCGACTCCATCCAGAGTGATAATGGGCCGGCATTCATCTCTGACGTTACTCATGCAGTAAGCAGTGCGTTACAGATAAACTGGAAATTGCATGCTGCATGGAGACTGTGGTCTTCTGGGCAAACAGAAAAGATGAACCACACCTTGAAGAAAACCTTGGCAAAACTGTGCCAAGAAACACAACTTCGTTGGGACCAGGTACTATCCCTTGCCCTCCTCCACATTAAGAGTGGCATAATCCTTCACCATAGTAAACATAGAAACGTTAGTTTCAGTCACATAAATTTTTGCTAGTAATAAAATAATTGTTTAAAATGACTATTCTAAGAACACTTTTGTTTAAGCAACTGTGCCTTCTTCAAAATAAAAAATGTTACGACCTCTGTTGAAGGGCAAATGAACCCCTGGCTGTTCTAGAGGAAGATATGATATTGTTATCTTACTACTCTAATACATATGCTTATTTACCTTGTAATGTATAAATAAAGGGCTGCTGAGACCCTCAGCAGGATGATGTCTGCACCCTGATCAAGTGTTTGTGTCTCCTCACTCCCCCTCCCTAACCCCTCAGATTCGTCCAAGCTGTTTCATCCTTACTGGAACCCTTGACAGGACAGTTTGCCGAGGCTGGTCCCCAGCAGTCTCTTCCTCTGCAGTTGGAAATAGTGCAGTATTTATGCCACTAATTTTGTTTGTCTAATTGCATTAGTGGAGGCTTGGTACAAAAATAATAATGATAATAGCAAGCACCCCAATTATATTAATAATTGTATAATCATTAATTACAAATTGTATTAACATTTTTGTTATAATCTCTTATTCTCTATTTTCTCAAGTTAATATTGGTACAACTCCTGCAGAAAATGGTATGGAGATTTCTCAAGAAAATAAAAATGGATATTCCATATGACCCAGCATTACCACAAAGAGGTATAAATCCAAATAATATGAAAAATCTCATCAAAAAAATCTATTTATACCCATGTACACAGCGGCACTTTTTATAATTGCCAAATCATGAAATTAACCCAAGTATCCAGATGAATGGATAAACTGTGGAGCATATATTCAATGGAGTATCACACAGCTATGAAGATAAAATGCCATTTGGGACAAAATGGACATTCAGTTGATTACGTTGCATGAAATCAGGCAAAAAGTGAAAGACAGATTTAGATGTTTTCATTTATCAGCAGGATATAAATACCCCCCCCCAAAAAAATTACAAGCAAACAATAGAAGGAATAAAAATTTGAACTCAATAAAAGATAATGGTTACCAGAGGGAATAGGGGAAAGAGGGATTGAGGAAGGGAGGCAGGTGGGGTATAGGCACATGTGGTTTGGTGGAAGGAAAAAAAAAATCCAAGACTAGCAATGTTGAATAGCTTTTGATATCCTTATTGGCCATTTTGGTACCTCATTTGAAAGTATTTAAGTGAAATCTTTCCCCCTATTTTATTTTAAAGATTTTATTTATTTATACAAGAACCGGGGTACAGGTCAGAGGCGTGGGAGGGTGAGAGAATTCACCAGAGATGGAGCAGGGTGCAGAACAGGCAGATGGACCGAAGACACTGCTGAGGGGAACAGTGGGCGAGGTAGGAGAGGTTTGCCACGCCATGTGGGTTTTCCCCTGGCTGGCCAGGAATCAAACCCTCACAGCAGAGGCTGCTGACAGCTTCACAGCGCAGCGCTCAACCCGCTGCGCAACCAGGGAGGCCCTCCCCTATTTTAAACTGTCTTTTTTTTAATTGATTTGTAATCCTTTATATACTTTTTTTTAAAAGATTTATTTATTTATTTATACAAGCAATGGGTACAGTCAGCAGTGTGGGAGGGTGAGAGAATTCACCAGAGCCAGAGCGGGGAACAGAACAGGCAGAATGACGAAATACACTGCTGAGGGGAGCAGCGGGGAGGTCTGTCAGACCTGAGGGGAGAGGTCTGTTACGCCATGTGGGACCCTTGCAGGCAGCCGGGGATCGAACCGGCGCTGCAGAGGCGGCGGGCAGCTGTGCCACCAGGGAGGCCCATCCTTTATATACTTTCTATGAAAAAAAAAAAAAAAAATCAACCTCAAAAGTACCTTAGAGTTGATGAAATATATAATGACTTGCTTAAAGTCAAGGCACAACTAAAACAGGAGCTAATTTTTAATGGGGATCAGATAATAATACTAGGACTTAGATTATATTCATTATTATTCATGAACATCATCATACACACATATTTTTTCAAGTCTTGCTTGAAAGCAAAAGAAATGAAGAAAGGGTAGATGATAAAAATATAATTAACCACCAGAAACTAGGGTTTACTCTCACCCATGGCAACATTATTTATAATCTAACCACTACTTGACTACAGTGCATAATAAATCTCTACAAGTATGGGAAGTGGGGAAAACATTACTGATTTGCCACCTTTAATTCCTGCATTAGTTTCCTATGGGGAAAAAACTGTATTAGTGGACCTTTGAGACATAAAATAATAACATAAAATAATAACTATGTTAATGACAATGGCTATAACCTCTTAATCTCCATTTTCTTCAATATAAATTTTCCTTCTGATTTCTGAGACTTAATAATAAAAAAAAAACTTTTTCTTTCAATTCTTATCTATTCCTTTTCCTTGCAAATGAACTCCTACATTTTTTCTCATGGTCTCAAGTCCCCCCAAAATTCACTTCCAGGTCCAATAGGTGGACATCTCATTTTACATGTTGAGTCACAATCAGAATTAGGAGAGAAAGGAGTGCTCTATAGTCCCTGTGTTTTCCTTATCCCACCACCTTATTATTATTAAAACTTGCATAACTATTGATTTAAATGATTTACTAAATACCCAAATGATAGTGAAATTGTTTCTTGTAATGACTTATTGTGTTACAATACTACCATAAAAATTATACCTATAATTCTTAATGCCTTAGGTAAATATTTCTGTAGGACACATAGAATTAGAGTCAGAGCACATAGGCATTTAAACTTTGACAATATCTTTTACAAATGTATCAATTTATTTTTTCTTTTCTTAAAGATTTATTTATTTATACAAGAACCCGGGTAAAAAAAAACAGGGTAGACAATGCTTCTTACTCTCACACTCAACAATATTGCACGTCATCAAATTTTAAAGCTGTCAGTCTGACAGGCATAAAATCTACCCCCCCAACACTCTACTACCACCCAACCAACTGACTAACCAAAACAACCAGCATCAAAAACAGTTTTATTTTATGTTACACTGCCTGATATGTGACATTTAAGCATCTTTTCACAATTGTTTATAATCACTGGCACTTACTTTGTACTGGGATTATTCACATCTTCTGGTATATTTGGTTGTCTTGCTTGCAAATGATTTGTTATCCCCAAGCACTAGGTATATTAACTTCTTATATATGCTACAAACATTTTTTTTTTTTTTTTTTAAGATTTCTTTGGGGCCTCCCCGGTGGCACAGCAGTTGAGCGCTGGGTTGCAAAGCTGCCCGCAGCCTCTGCAGCACTGGTTTGATTCCCAGCTGCTCCCTGGCCACCGGAGGAGGGTCCCACATGGCACGCAGACCTCTCCTGCCGCCCACTGCTGCCCTCAGCAGTGTACTTCGGTCCTTCTGCCTGCTCTGCTCCCCGCTCTGGCTCTGGTGAATTCTCTCACCCTCCCACACTTCTCACTGTACCCAGTGCTTGTATAAACAAATAAATAAATCTTAAAAAAAAAGAAGATATTAAAAAAAAAAAAGATTTATTTCTTTATGCACACAAGAGCTATGGTACAGTCCAGAGATGTGCAGGGGGAGCAGAATAGGCAGATGTACTGAAATACACTGCTGAAGGGAGCAGCAGGCAAGACAGGAGATGTCTGCTGCACTATGTGGGTTAGCTCCTTGGGCAGGGATCGAACTCAGTGGCTGCAGATGGCTTCAGAGTACTGACACTTAACCCCTTGAGCCAACGGAGAAGCCCCACATTTCTATTACTTGATTTTTCACTTTGTCTATAGTATTACTTCACTCCTAACCTTCTTATGGTTATTTCCAAAATAAATGGATCATGTTTCATTTCTAAAAACAGGGAATAAAATTTCCTTAGAATACTAACTGCCAAAATGAACAAAAACTCTATTTTAGGAAAAAATGACTAAACTGGCACATGTCTGAAAAAAAAAAAAATATGGCCAAGAACTCATGTTAATCTGTCTTTTTAGAATACAGATTTAGGTATCTGGAATATATCTATTTACATTTAAATTTTCACACCCACCCTCTCATTTTGCCCAAGAATCTCTAAAAACAAATATAGAAATAGAAAAATTAACTTTTATATAATGTATTTCATATATTCTTACTCTAAAAATGCACTCATACAAATTAATTTCTTACAGTTCTGCAAATAAACAAACCTGCCTTTCTTTTTAAATTAATACCATAAAATCTCAAATGATAATTATACATTTTAAATAGACTATTTTTTTGAAATTCTTTATATTGATTTTAATTTTTTGCCAGTTATATGGCGATAAATATCTTTTCCCAATTTATAACTCATCTTTTCATTTCTTTAAGGTGTCTGATGAAGGTCTTCTTAATTTTGATACAGTAAAATTATCAATCTTATCTCTAAAAATCAGTAAGTTTTGTCTTCAGTGCCTTCTTACCCCAATACTGGAGAGAGATCCATGTGTGTTTCTAGAAGGGTCAATTTTCTAAGTTTTACTTTTGGCATTTAAGATAGTTAACTTGAATGAGATAAAGATGAGGGATAAAGATGAGGTTATGGAAAAGGAATATTTTATATAAAAATATTGCAATGTCGGGCCTCCCCTGGTGGTGCAACGGTTGAGCGCTGGGCTGCAAAGCTGCCCGCAGCCTCTGCAGCTCCAGTTCGATCCCCGGCTGCCCGTGAGGGTTCCACATGGTGCACAGACCTCTCCTGCTCCGCCCACTGCTCCCCTCAGCAGTGTATTTCATCAGTCTGCCTGTTCTGCTCTCCACTCTAGTGAATTCTCTCACCCTCCCGTGCTTCTGACTGTACCCAGTGCTTGTATAAATAAATAAATAAAAATCTTAAAAAAAAAAAATTGCAATGTTACTAATTAATAAATGGATTTATTAGTCAAGCATGTGGCTTAATTGTGAAACTAAAAGGCATGAAATATATCATGGTACTGGTGACTAAGTGTCATCTTAGACTAGTGCCATACTCTTGCATTAATAGAATACACATTATGTTTAAATGCTACCACATAAAAGATAAAGACTACACTATGGGAAATGTAAAATGTCCCATATCAGTGATTTTAAAACTACAAAAAAATCTTTTCAGAATACAAAAATGTATGTAATCCTATGTAATCCACACATAGGATTATGGGGCCTTGCTTTTAAATGCTTTTTAGAGGAAATCTTTCTAATAGTATTTTCCTTCCCATTTATCCCCAAAGTTTTTTCTTAAATCCTCATTCTTGTTTGAAACAGATACGGCAATCAGCAAAACCTCTTCAGGTTTTAAAACATTAGTCAAACACTTGTAGTAATTACAAAAGGGCTAGATTCAATAATAGTATATAAAATACTTAAAATAGTAAAGCTAGTTTATATTTCATCTTGACATTAGCTGAAAATAGAAATACAGGACTCTTTTCCAGCCATCTCATTTAATCACTCCCAATGATTTTTTTTTTCCAGTGTACAACTAAAGAGCAGTGAAATATTCTGAATGTCATTATACATACTTAGATTACAAAAAGTAATAATCTCAGAGGAGAACTTAAGCTAACTATCAGCTACCAAATGACCTGCATCTAATTCTTTCCCCCTCCTACAATCTCAAGGCACAGTAGACAGTACCAAGGAAAGGAAATGTGGTAGAAGCATAATTATATGAATACTGATTATATTAGTGGCCAAGGTAAATTATTTGTATTTTCAAACAGTGTCAAAGACAGACATATAAATATCTTTAACAAGAAAATTTAATTAACATAGGTAAAAGTCATTACACATAGTTATAGGGGCTCTTCTCCAGCTAGTGCTGTTTTAGTTTAATAAAGAAGTTACCTGTGCTCGTTTTTCCATATCCTGACAAGTACCTAGTTGCTCTTCCATTGCAACTCTGATTTGCCTTGCTTCATATTCCAATTGCCTTCTGGTCATATCTGTTTGTAAGGAAAACTGAAAGCACAAATGAAGGGGATGTTAGTATCAGGTGAATGTGTATTAATCATTAAAAGCAAAAAAAAAAACCAAAACCAAAAACAAAACCCAAAACAAAAAATAAACACCAATAAAGAAAACAAATTACTGTGTGTGAGAAAACTGTTTTTACTCCACAGACTACTAGAACTCGATTGTAGATGGCAGGCTCAGTCTGGCTTTAATTAAATTGTACCATTTCACTTAAAATACATAGTTGGTCCAGTTAGGGTGAGCTTATCTTCAGTTCCTCACCATTCTTCTCTGTTGATGAGGTATTACTTTTTATTATCAAACCCAGCAAGTAAATGTGGACAACATTAAGAAAATTTAAAAAAATCCATTATCCTTGAGTTAATGCTCAATATACAGTAACAATTGCTATAAAATGTTAATTTAAAAGAGAAACTTCGGGCCTCCCTGGTGGCGCAAGGGGTTAAGATGCAACCTATGAAGCTGTACGCAGCCTCTGCAGCAAGAGTTCAATCCCCCCGCTGGGAGCAACCCACATGGCACAGCAGACCTCTCCTGGCTCGCCAGCTGCTCCCCTCAGCAGTGTACTTTGGTCAATCTGCCTGTTCTTGTTGCCCACTCTGTCTCTGGTGAATCCTCTCACCCCCGCACCTCTGGCCTGTACTCCAGCTATTGTACACATAAATAAATCTTAAAAAAAAAAAAAAAGAAAGAAACTTCTCCATTTGTAAAATGAAGAAATCAGCTAAGAAAAAAAAAGCTTTTCTGTAGTATAAATAACCACAGATTGTTAGGATAAAGGCAACAAACTTTTTGGTAAAAATCCAAGAGTAAAGCAAAGTTGAAACAAATGAAAAGAAGTACCTCTGCTCAGAGGTTAATTAAAAATTAATTAATTAAAAAGTTAATTAAAAATTAATTAACAGAGTTAATTAAAAATTTTACTAACTCTCTAATTGAAATTCTAAGCACTAATAACTACCAGGCATACAAAAGTATAAAAAGGACAAGGTAATGAAACACATGCCCCAATATGTAAAAGAAGTTAAATATGTGATTAGATGAAATGATGTTACAATGGGCCATGAAAATAAAGTACTATGCTGATGCCCATTAAATTTGTGTGTGACACATGTCTGATTCAGAATAGAATTCTGTAGGTCCAAGGATCACAAATTGCATGATGATTTTAAGCTAGAGAAATTCTCACCCTTTTTTCTTGCAATATACAAATAACATTCAAGTACAAAATATATTCTTATAGGCTTACCCAAATTAGTCTGCATGTTATTTCTAATTCCCAATGAGCCAGTATCACTCCACTCATTTGTCCCCATTTCCCAATCCCTCTTTGCAACAAGTGTGTTGCAATAATGTGGTTTAAATCTGGTGTTTTAAACAATGTCTAAGATCCTGGTAAGTATTTCCATATGAAAATGTTAACCTGGCTTCCCAAATAAAAGCAAAATTTGTGAAATTAGAAAATATCTATGAAATAAAGTTTGCTAAAGTTGTCAAACAGACCATAATAATTTCTTACATGTGATATTAAATATATGCTTATTTAATAAATTGATAAAGGAATATTTGACAATTTATCTTTGTTTCACATATTAACCAATTGGTTTTGAGTTGTCATACACATCTTAGCCCTTATCTGAATTTGACTGCATGTACATAGTTGAACTCTAAATTATGTAATTCTTTCCTTTTTTTATTTTCATATTTTTTTTATTGCGGTAACACTGGTTTACAATAAAAATGATTCACGGATATAGGATCACACCTCTTCAGATGTGATACCATTCCATACCCACCACCAAGGCATTTATAATCCTTGACCACAGTCCACTGAAATTATGTATATTCTAATTACAAAACTGAATGGTGAGCAAATCTTCACTTCCCGATAAGCATTTGTTCACTATTTGTGTCTCCATAACTCCTGGGAAGATATTAAGGACATTGTCAGAGAGAGTGGTCCTGTCTCTCCCTCTCAAAATCCTGGATGATTGCTCTAGGAGAGTAAGCACTTAAACTTCTAGTTCTAGCTCCTGCCAGACAATGCCCACTCAGAAAATCAGGCTAAGTATATGTTTTGGAAAAGATTTTCCTTCTTCCTATTTTTGCTTTTTTGTTTATTATATTTTCTCAAAAATGCTATTAGAAAATGAAAAATCTGGGGCCTCCCCAGTGGCACAGTGGTTGAGCGCTGGGTTGCGAAGGAGGAAAATACATTTTAATTACCCTATTTTTCTTTTTAACAATTAAAAAAAACCTATGGACAACATCTAGTAATGTATTTTAGAAATGCTTTTATATGTGCCATTCCATGAATGAAATAGGTGACAAGAAAAGGTTGGGTGGAAGAAGCTGACAAGATTAAATTCTTTTTACATAGCTATAGTTGCAAAACAAGAATATTTTTGCATTGGCAAAAAGTTCTAAGATCCATTCCAGTAGCAATTGTTATTTGTAATAACTAGAATAGGACTCAAATTATATTCAGATAGCTTAATTGCAAAAACTATATAGCATGATTCCTGTAATGTGGTTCAAAAAGTAGATAGATGGTAATAAACATTTCTAGAGTATGCTTTGGCAATTCAACGTACAGGATAAAAAACCAGTCACTTAGTTAAATCTTGGAATATGTAATAGATTTAATTAGAGGCTTAAAATAAATACTTAAGCATAATGAAGTTTTATCATCTTTATAAAAAATATTCATTCACTATTATAAATTCAGGTTTAAAGTTGGATAAATATATGATAGTTTAAAAGTAACTATAAATGCAGTAATCTTGAACTTTTAATAGCTAACCTATGTACTATTAAAGGTGAAGTTATTAAAGTCTAAAGTAAGTCATATTGCCAAGTTACTTACATTTTCAGTTAAAGGAAGACTATCTATTCTTTTTGTGAGATTCTGAAGTTGAGCATAATACCAGTCTTTTTCCTTTTCTTCTTTGTCAAGATCAGCAAGAAGTAATGATCTGTTTTTGAAAAAAAGTTAAGTTTACACAATGCCAGTACATAATGGATAATGGTAATTTTTCTAAAGTGTTTGTAAAGCTTCCTTTTTAAACAAAAATACTACTAATAAATAAATGGAAAACATATGATTCTGGATTTTTGAAGATGAGACTTAGATTAATACAATCATTAAATAGAACAATTCTAAAATTTGTATGGTATCACAAAAGATGCTGAATAGTGTAAACAATCCTTAAAAAGCAATATTGAGAACATAAGGATAGGCATTATGCATCCTAGTTTCCAAACTATGTTACAAAGCCATAGTAATAAAAAACAGTGTGATACTGGCATAAACACAGACACAGATGAATGCAACATAATAGAGTTAGATAACTTATGACAATGGATCAAGAATATGCAACGGGGAAAGGAAATCTGCCTCAATAAATGGTGTTGGTAACACTCGGCCAGCAACTGGCAAAAGAATGTAATTGAACCTTCATCTTACACCATACTCAAAAATTAACTCAAAATGGATTCAAGACTTGAATGTAAGATATAAAACTCCTGGAGGAAAACTGAGGTAGTGAGCTTCTTGATATTGAACTTGATGATGATTTTTTGGATTTGACTCCAAAAGCAAAGGCAGCTAATTGAAAAGTAAACAAGTGAGACTACATCAAATTAGAAAGCTTCTACATAGCAAAGAAAACCATCAAGAAAATAAAAAGGCAAACTACAATATTTGCAAATCCTATCTGACAAAGGGATTAATATCCAAAATATAAAAAGAATATAATTCAATAGCAAAAAAAAATTTGATTAAAAAATGGCCAGAGGAACTGAATAGACATTTTACCAAAGTAAACATACCAATGGACAACATGTATGTGAAAAGGTGCTCAACAACACTGATCATCAGGGAAATGAAAATGAAATTACAATGAGATATCAACTCACCCTTACTAGAATGGCTATTACCAAAAAGACAAGAAATCACAAGTGATGTCAAGAATGTGCAGAAAAGGGAAGCATGGTGCAATGCTGGTAGGAATGTAAGCTGATGCAGCTACATTAAACAAAATGGGTGTTACTCAAAAAATTAAACAGCGATTCTACTTCTAGGTATTCAGCTAAAGGAAATGAAAACTCTAACTCAAGAATGCTGCTCATTGAAAAGTTTTACTTCCAATAGCCAAGACAAAGAAATAACCTAAGCATCTATGAATAGACACAGAGAACGTGGCATATACACAATAGAATATTATTTAGCCATAAAAAGAAGGAAATGTTGCCATGTACAACAATGCTGATGGACCTTTTATGGCCATTTTATGCTAAGTAAAATAAGTCAGAGAAACACAAGTACTGCATGATCTCACTTACATGTGGACTTTTAAAAAGAATTAGCTCTGTCCTCTAACTGAACTTACAGACAGAATATACTGGTGGTAGTCGGAAGCAGGGGATGGACAAAATGGTGAACGGTCTCAAAAGGTACAAATGTCCTGTCATAAAATGAATCACGGGATATAATATACAGTTTGGTGATTATAGTTACTAATACTGTATTATATATTTGAAAGTTGCTAAGATGAGTAAATCTTAAAAGTTCTCATTACAAGAAATTTTTTTTTAACTATTTGTAGTGATAGATGTTAACTAGACTTTTATGGCAATCATTTCAAAATACACAAAATAGTGAATCATTACGTTATATGCCTGAAACTAGTATATGTCAATTATACTTCAACAAAATTTTTTAATGCAAAAAAAATGCTTCCTCATGTAATCTCATGTCCTCATGCAATCTCATGCAGTCCTCAAGCTAACTCACTTTACCTAAAAGAACATAGTACTTTTTTTTAAACTTTTTTTTTTTTTAAAGATTTATTTATTTATACAAGCACTGGGTACTGTCAGAAGAGCGGGAGGGTGAGAGAATTCACCAGAGCGAGAGGGGAGAGCAGAGCAGGCAGACTGACGAAGTACACTGCTGAGGGGAGCAGTGGGCAGCAGGAGAGGTCTGCGTGCCATGTGGCACCCTCGCCCAGGGGCGGGGGATCAAACCAGTGCTGCAGAGGCTGCGGGCAGCTTCGCAACCCAGCGTTCAACCGCTGCGCCACTGGGGAGGCCTGAACATAGTACATTTTTAACAGGGATTTAATGAGTATCTGTTAAATGTATGAATGGTTAACAGACAATAGCTAATATTTATTAAATGCTCCATGTACCAGATATAGTATGAAGTACTTTTTAAAAAAGCTAGTTTAATCTTCAAAACTTTTGAGGGCGATTTGGAAGAGGGGAGAGAGAGCTTCCATTTTTTTTTTTTTATTTAAATAACAAAACCACTAACTCATGTAAATTATTCATGAACTTAAAAAGACATAGAACAAAGTCAAATATGAATTTAAAAAATATCTGACACTATAATGTGTAGATAGTCTCTTAGTTTAAAACTAGTTAAGTTTTAAGTACCCAGTTTTTCTCAAGTTGTTGTAAAACCCAAGGATCATTCTGACTATACAAGTGATTAATGATCCTTTTTTTTTTTTTTTTTTTGGTGGGACCCTCGGCGGCGGCTGGGGAACTAATGGGCGCTGCAGAGGCTGTGGGCAGCCTTGCAGCCCAGTGCTCAATCTCTGCGCCCCCCTTTTTTTTCAAAAAAAAAAAAATAGAGATGGAACTCAAACAACTCCTCTTACTATTGCTATAAGCAGCACTAAAACTGGCCAATGACACTGCCAAATCATTTACTGGTCACGGAGTTCTTTACCCATGCGTACAACTGCAAGACTACTCAGGCTCAGAAACAACAACAATGGGATTTATTTAACAAACCATGGAAAAACAAAGAGTTACTCAGGCCAAAAATGGTCTTTACCTCACCTGAAGCAGTGTCCAGTGTTTTTCAGTTCTAAAACAAAAGGAGTTAAGATGGCATCTTCCCACCACTAAGGATGCCGAGTTCCTCTCCCGAATAGGCCATGCATCCAAGATGGTGCTTTTCTGCCTCTGTTAACCAGGAGCATGCGGCAGTCAGACTCTAGGCCTGGTTCCAACTCACGAAGACAACAGAAGACACAACAGGAGACGCTCCCAGAGCTGCTTGGATGCCCCAGCACATCACCAGACAAGCAATACTGAAGACAACCACTGCAGTGGCTGAATGACCTGATAAACAGGGACAACCCCCCCCCACCACACACACATATAGCTCAGTGAGGCACCTGGCTGTGGGTCTTCACTTTCCAGGCGGTAACAGCAGCAAAACAAGGAACAGTTTCACTTGCTTGGCTACTTGAAAGTCTCCAAACTTTTCCTCTCTGAGGTTGGCTGCTAGAGGCCTCGCATGTTCAGATGCCCATAACAGCCTTCTAGAAGACTGGCAGTAGTGGGGGCCGGAATTTGCTGACCCCAAATGCTGAAGATCTGAAAACCCGCTGAATCCTAAAGACCGAATGAATTGGTGCCCTCTTCTGCAGTCACTTACATTACTTATCAGTCCCTCCAGGCCCCAAATGCCATACTTTTTAGCATTTTCCCTGGGCCTATCCATCCTCACAGCAATCCCCTCCAGGGGGCACCACCAGTAACAGTCTATGGCTTCAGCCACCAGTTACAGTATTACTGTATTAAATGCTGCTTAACAGTAACTGTGTTCAAGAACTAGATTTTTCCAAACCCATTTTTTATTTTTAAAACAAGTTTACTATTTGATTACATTCATTATAGAAAAAACCTGAAAACACAGAAATATATAAACAAAATTAACATTATCCAGCATTTCCCCGTAAATACACAATATATGAAATCTTTTTGTACATTTAAGTAAAATTTTAAAACAAAATTAGTACTTTAATGCTTACAGTAAATACTTTCACTTCATTTTATAGAGCAACCAATTCTTAAGGAGATTAAAAATTGTGAAAAAAAAAGATGTCAGTTGCTTTATAATCCAATTAGAGCTAATGCCTAATTTATCTCTAATTTTTAGATAGTCAGATTGTTTTGAATCTTTACTATTATAACACTTGATACATCATTCTTTGAATCTTAAAATTAAAAAAAAAAAATTCCCAGGAGTGCAGTGACCAGCACAAAGTGTGTGTAACTTTAATAGCTTAATGCTTTTGATACACTTTACCAAACTGCCCTCCAAAAAGATTGTCCTAATTTATAGTCACACCATAAACAGCAAAAGGATACCATTTCCTTTTCATTTGCCTTGGCAACACAGGAAACAAGATGTTATCTCCCCCCTTTATTGTTACAAATTTAATTAGGGAAAGATGAATGGTATGGTCTCCTTCCCTTTCTAAGTGTCAAATTTATCTGCACACGTTTACTGGTCATTTGCTTTCCTTGTTTTTTGAAACAGTCCAAGTCTTTTTAGAAGGCCTCTCTGATAAGCATATCGTCTCTCCTCACTCTATGTTCTACAGTGGATAAAAACCTAAACTTTTGGCTTTAGTGTTATTTTCAGGGTCTTTAAGTCCTGTGTTTCTGATAAGGGCTAGGAATGGGGAGGAGATGAGGTAAGACACAATGTATGGTATAGCAGGAAATCTGCCTACACATGCTGTTTATGGTCTGTCTGTTCTTTGTTTAACGTTTAATTTTCCAGCCCAAGGACCCTTCTGGAGGAGTGCAGGGAGTCAGTGCTATCTTAAGAGCAGCCTCAGCACAGGGGGATGAGCCTGAGTTCAGGAGTCCAGGAGAGCGGTAAGGAGCCTTGGGGGTTGGACATCACAGCCTCCTAGCAGCAGTGAAGGCCTGCTTACTGAACTGTCTTTGTTCAACTCACTATAAAAAGGCAGCTGGAAATGAAATATTAAGATGGTTTCTTTAGGGTGTTAGCCACCTGTCCTCCAGATTGCTAGCTGTCTGATTAAAGTACACCTTAAAGATTCAATTCCTGTCTACTTTATTGGCATTTGGTGGTGATAGGTGGCCACAACTCCATACTTCCAGTAATACTTCCTGGGGCTTTTTCCAGCAACTGTGATCTGTTGCATGGCAATACCCATATAAAAAATTCTAGGCTACTTGGCAAGAGCCACCACTGGAGCCACAGTCTTGTTGATTACACCCACCCCTGAGCATGAAGCTGTCTGCCCAGGAACTACAGTAAGTTCCTTTTGAATGGCACCAGAGTCCTAGCTTCTCAGTAGTCTCTATGAGGACCGCTCTTGTTTTGGGGCAAAAATGGCTCAACCATTAGCATATGGTACAGTTCCCTGGTGCAGGAATGACTTCCACCATAAAAACTCTGAAGCCTTGTGGGAGTCCTGTTACGAACTGCTTTATGATAATGATGCTGATGAGCTGAATCTCTTTCTTCAAGGAGTCTTAAATACCAAAAAGTCAGGCCTCTCTGATGGTGCAAGGGGTTAAGCACAGCACTGTGAAGCTACCTGCAGCTTCTGCAGCCCGAGTTTAGTCTCCGGCTAGCCAAGGAGCTATCCACATGGTGCAACAGACCTCTCCTGTCTTGCCTGCTGCTTCCCTCTGCAGTGTGTCAATCCGCCTATTCTGTTCCTCACTCTGTTTCTGGTGAATCCTCTCATCCTCCGCACCACTTGCCTGTACCCCAGTTCTTGCATGCATAAATCAATAAATCTTTAAAAAATAAATATCAAAAAGTCATTACAACATGGATCTGTCCTCCTCCTTCAGAAGCCAGATGTTTTCTTAGTAGTTTCTTCTGAAGGCATGAAGGTATGCTATCTCCTGTGTCTTGCAAGGAGAATGTGATCAATATTCTTTTTTCCCCAAATTAAGTTATCAGAAGGCTTGCCAAATGGAGCTTGCCATATATTTTTCAGTACTTCCCTCTAAGATTTCTGGATTACCCAGGTGTGTTCCACCTATTATTTCAATCTTTACTAGAGCGGAGGTAGTGGCTTTCAGAGGCATGTCAGTGTGAAGAAGTGGTGGTCTAGACTAAGATGGGCAGTAGACTGTGGGCCAGAAACAGGAGCTGGTTCTCTAGTAGTTATTCTTATGCTATTTCTATAGACTAGAAAAGTGAGATTTAAAAAAGTTACATAATTAAGGACCAGGGTTGACTACTTCTAGTACTTATTGTGAGCAAAACAGAAAATGAGGTAATAAACATAGAGTTAATCTATGACATGAGAGAGGTCTAGAAAGAAGAATAGGAAAAGTAGAAGGAAACCATCATGGAAATAACACAAATTTCAAAAGCTAAAGAAGATAAACCTCTAGATCAAAAGAAACAGTGAATATCCAGCATGATGAATAAAACACAAATATCATGGCATTCTAAAAGTTTCAAAGGAACAAAAACAGTTGGCTACAAAGAAATGAGAATCAGACTCATCAAATTTCTTATCAAAGAGTGATGAAGAAGGAAAATGAGTTTGAAACTAGCCTTAACCAAACTATACATCATGTGTGAAAACAAAATAAAGATGTCAGCTACAGAAAGTCTCAATTTACCTCCCTCCCACACAATGAGAACCAAGAGGACACAAGATATGTTGGAGTCACTCTCACACTCTACCACTTTTCTCTACTAACAAAAAAGCAGAACTTTATGTACATGAAACAAAATGAGTTCCTAGGAAACTCTGTATGCTCAGAAGTCCTTTGCATCTTAATAGAGCTCAAACAAGATGATGAGAGGGAAGATGGGCCTTAGTATCTTATTTTTCAGGAGACTGTTATGCTGTCAGACACAAATAGTCCTGGTTTAAAATCTGACATAGAGATTGACAGAAAGCTTAGCACTACTTCTGTTCAGATGACTATCCCTATTTTTATAGATGGGCACACCCAAATCAGAGAGAAAGTAATGAAAGGGCTTTTATCTTTCAGTGAGATAAGATGGGCATTTTCTATACATTAATTTGAAGAAGAGAAAAATTAATACATTAGATGTGAAAAATAGATTCATTGTATATGTCAAGCAATGTTTTTTAGATATTGAAAATGATAAATTAAGAAATGTTTCACTGTGGCCACCTGTGATAATGTAACCAGTGGCTGAAGTCAAAGACTTCAGGGGGTGCCCCATAGAGGGGAGTGTTCATGAGGGTTAGAAAGTATTGCATTTTGGGGTGCAGTGACTGAAAAGAAATATAAGTGACAGCAGAAGGAGGTGTGGATTACTCAGTCTTCAAGATTCAGCACTTCAGATTCAGCATTTAAGGAGTCAGTGTTTTCAGCCCCCACCTCATGGTCTTCTAGAAGGCTGCTGTGGGCCTCTGCAGGTGGAGGCCTCCAGTAGCCAATCTCAGAGAGAAAAGTTCCGAGGCTTTGCAACTAGCCGAGCAACTGAAACTGTTCCTGGTTTTGCTGCTGTTACAGCATGGCAGAGAAGAAGAAGACGTGAAGCCAGGTGCCTCACTGAGCTGTGAGTGTAGCTGTTTACAGTGTCATTTCGCTGCTCCAACTGCCGTTTTGACTATCACTTGTCTGGTGCTGTGCTGGGACATCTCAGCAGCTCCGGGAGCATCTCCTGTTACATCTTCTGTTGTCTTCATGAGTTGGATCCTGGCATACAGTCTGGCTGCTGCATGCTCCAGGTCAGCAGAGGCAGAAAGACGCCATCTTGGGCACATGGACTATTGTGGCATGTGGCCTATTGTTTGGGAGAGGAGCTCTGTGTCATCAGTGGTGGGAAAACGCCATCCTAGCTGCTTTTGTTTAGGACTTAAAAACACTGGACACCGCTTCAGGTGAGGTAAAGGTAATTTTTGGCCTCATTAACTCTTTGTTTTTCCCTCATTTGTTAAATAAATCCCATTGTTCTCTGAACCTGAGTAGTTTTGCAATTGTGTGTGGGGCTGAAAACCTCAGTGATCACTATATTATTAGGGCAGTGTCCTTGGCTGGTTTTAGTGACCCTTGCTTCCCTGTATGAATAGGATTTCCATAATAAAAATAGCCACATTATATGGGATGTAGGATCTAAAATTTAATGACTTCAATTCAAAAGATAACAAGATATTCATTAAAAAATCAGTTCCATAATTTAACAGACATCAATTATGATCATGTGATTATTCAGTGTACAGAGCAGTTGAAGTATTTAAGCGACAAAGTCTTAGAATATCAAGAAATTGCCTCAGTTATATTTTTAGATTTAATATAAGTACAATCAGGGCCTCCCCGGTGGCACAGTGGTTGAGTGCTGGGTTGCGAAGCTGCCCGTAGCCTCTGCAGCGCTGGTTCGATCCCCAGTCACCAGAGGAGGGTCCCACATGGCGCGCAGACCCCTCCTGCCTCCCGCTGCTCCCCTCAGCAGTGTACTTCGGTCCTTCTGCCTGTTCTGCTCCCTGCTCTGGCTCTGGTGAATTCTCTCACCCTCCCGTGCTTCTGACTGTACCCAGTGCTTGTATAAATAAATAATCTTAAAAAAAAATAATGTAAGTACAATCAATAACATACTGTCTTTGAATTAATAAAATGTTAAATGTTAGTGATCACTCACCAGACATGCTTTATAATTCATATCTTCAGTGAATGACAAAATAAAAGCAAAACTGGAGCATACAATTTACTATTTAATGAAGAAAAGTTACCTCTCTTTCTCAAGTTCTTCTAAATAACCAGTATTTTCTCTGCTTCCATTCACAAGCCCTCTTCTTGGAAATGAACCCATAGGAACAGGACTGCACTCTCCTGAACGACTAGAGATGGATCCTTCACGGCTTCCATAAGAACGGAGGGACATTTTTGTTCGCAGTTTCACTCCTGGGAAATTACTGCTATCTAAGTTAAGTTCTAAATTAAACAGAGACAAGTTTTTATATAATACTTGCTTTAAGTGGTCTGAGATATTGCTGATGCAATTATATTGCTTTAAAAGTGACATCTTAGGTTTATATTTTAGCATTCAACTTTAATCCATTTTAAAATTGTTGAAAATATATTACATATATTACATGAAGCCTATAGGAGTACTAAATTATAGCAGTTATTGAGTAGCAAAATTATTCAAGGAAATCCTTGTCATAAATGCTAATGCTCTGAGAAACCCACTGATTCTTTGTTCTAGATAAATGTGAAGGTAGGAGAAAGAATAAAAGAAAGTGGGGGGGGGTCAGAAAATGGCTAAGTTCACACTTTAATAAAGGCTATACCTCTACAATTTCTAAATAAGGAAGCCACAGATAGATATGAATAAACAATTATTTAAAAACAGAATGGCTGAACTTTTCCTCAAATCAACTTGAATCAGGGGGGAAAGGAGTTTGTCAATGAAAAAGAAGACAAAATGACCTTTCATAAATTCCTGCTAGATAATAATGTATTTGGGCACCCAAAGGTAATTTCACCACCTAGATTCATTTATAGGTAAGGACATTCTCTTTTGACAATGGAACCTTGAAAGGTTACTTTTCTCTTTCTACACAACAGAGAGCCCATACTTTGAAATGCTGTTTTTCACTATTTGGGTATGCATTTGCAACAATGTATCAGTTGTATGGCTAGGGGCACTTAACAGTGTAAAGGGGACTACCAGTTGAACTGCTATTCTGTTTCTCTAAGCAGCTGGACTCTCTCTTTTCCTGTTTGCCTGGTCCCCTGTAGCAGCATTAAAGGACTGCAAAATCTATCAAAGGCTCCAAATTCTCTTTTTTTTCCATCTGCGAGAATTGACAATGAACCCACCCAGCATGGGATGGCTGCACGACAAATCTTTAACCAACAAAGTGAAAAAGACACCCTTTAGAAATTCTGCAACATATGCTTTATAATCAGTTTATATATGTGAGAAGATAAAACATTTCTATACTGGAAGGAACAAAGATGAGTACTATTTCTTCACATTTGAAGTACAGGATACTCTATGGCTTATTAGAGGTCTATTTAGTGATCACCAGAATAGCAATGAGGTTTAAAAAAAATTTTCAAGGAAGTGATCCAAAACAGTTTATTCAAAGCCAGTTTAAGTGTTCAACTGAAGACATGACTGGCAAATAGACTTCTTACATATTCGTACTTTAACAATGACATCCTTACGGGTAAGGCTGTAACACACACCAAGAAAATTGGTACCAACATGTAAATCAAGAGAAGCTAAATTTGGATATATACATCTGACACCGGAGCTTTAAAATTACTTTAAAACACTTTTTAAAAATTTACCTTTGAGGCGCTCTAATAAATCAATCTGTCCAGAAGTCATAACTTCATCTTCAATACTTCCTTGTAGCTGTTTAAGTACTTCCTGTAAAAAAAGAATACAATGGATTAACATGACAAATTCTAATAACTTTTTGAAGACATGATTCTAAATTTCTTGATATTTAGATATGCCAGGGGGAAAGGTATTCCAGATCAATGTGAGATCACAAGCCATAAAGCCTCTTCACATAATACCTATCATTATGAATAATAAACTATCCCAACTACAAAATATTTGGTGTTTGGGGAATGTCTGTGCAAGAAAGCATACATACATTGCTTTTAACTTTTAAAACATACAGTAAGGTAGACTACTCTCATTTTTCAGATGTATCAACTGAGTCTAGTCACAAAAAACTAGTTATGTTTCTGAATCCATGTCTCTTAAAACTTGTACACAAACCAATTTAACTCAATATGCTATCCTATTTATTACCCAATTAAATAGTGAAGCTTTTACATGCCACATTTAAGTATATTCTACTAGCATACTGATTTACATTTAGCAGATATTCAAATGACTACATGCTTACTGCCTCTTGACTTTTGATGCCATATTTTCTTCCCTATCCCACCATCTTCTTGACAAAATATTCTCAAAGATTGTTGGAATTTTTCATTTTCTACTGGTTTTTTTTTTTTTTTCTGCATGCTCCTTAATTTATATTTATGTCTTCCACATTATAAGGCATTCCATTCTAGTTCTGGTCAATTATTTCCCTAAATGTGACAATGTATTTGAACATTTATGACCTTGTAACTATGGATAAAGATTAGAGATTGAAAAGCAAATCTGTCAAAAAGTAAGTGTATTAAAGCAAAGACAATTTCACAGGTTTACCTTGAAGGTGACATTATAAACATTAAAAAAGAATCTCTTGGGTCTTCCTGGTGGCTCAGGGTTAAAGTCCCAGCACTATCAAGCAATCACCAGCCACTGCAACACGACTTTGATCCCTGGCCAGGGAGCTAACCCATATATAACCCATATATATGGGCAGTAGACCCTCCCCTCAGCAGTGTATTTCAGTAGATCCACCTATTTTGCTCCCCAATCTGTCTCTGGTGAATCCTCTCACCCCTCGCATCTCTGGCTTCCACCCCAGTTCTTGTATGCGTAAATAAATCTCTAAAAAAAAAAAAAAAAAAAGAATTTCTTTGTGAACTTAACACCAAACCTTCAAATAAAAGACCATGTAGAAGACCAAAAGGCTTCGATAAGATGTTAGTGATATGGAGGTGACTGTTATTCACAATCAAAATATTACATTCAGAGTGCATGACATCTGTGGGTTAGGTAACAAATTTTAGAGTGGAAGACTCCCTTGAAAAAAATGAAGAAGACCCTTAATATGTCTACTACAAAATTCAGGACACCATCTCTTCCACAAGTTTGACAAGTACTCTCATAGGCTATGGTTTCCGAGGACCCCAATTCTCTTTCCATATATTGCTAATGCTTTAACACCTTTGTAGGGTAAATGTCAGTCTTTTCTGCCCTCCCACCATTAGGATTGATGATGGATCCCTGTGGTCCTGAATGCATGCCTGATGGTGGGCGCCTGGATTTTGTTACATTGTTATATTCAGTTGTATTCTATTCACTTTTGTGGAGTGGAGTGGTGTAGAGTGCCAGGAATTACCAGAAGGAAAGAGAAGCAGGAGAGTCAGAAGCAGAGGCCACAAGAGTGTGAAAGAGTCCAATAAAGAGTGAAGATTCCCAGGGGCTGGGAGGCCTGCCAGCCTCCTAACTCCATCCCCCAACCCCTGCTTGCCATGTACCTGGTTGCCACACTACATGTAAAAGCTCAATAAAACCCTGAAATAGCTACCGAGAGCTCCAAGATTCTCCTTTACTCGTCTGCTCAGATCAGAGAACCAGCTCTGTGCCTTCCTGGCACTACACCCTTCAATGATCCTTTAATTTATCCCTGCTTGTTAAACAAACCTGTCTTACAATTTAACATATCTTTTTGAAAGAGACTTCCAATTACATGTGTCTAATGCTTATGAGTCTGAAGGTCTTCCCAATGTGACTAGATGTTTTGGCTCTGGATGACAAGCACTTCATATGTAAACATTTATATGTAAACATATCATTTTGTGTGATGAAAAACTATCCTTTGCTTTTTTTTTTTTAATTTAAAAGGCCTTTCCCCCTCCAGACTCAAATGCTTTGTGTCCCCTCTCTATCCCTAAGCAGTAATCAAATTCTGTAGATTTAACCTCTAATAAACTTTCTCATAGCCACCTCTTTTCTACTGAAATATCTATTCTAGTCTATTCAATTTCTATTCATCATCCATGTGATCAATCCCACCAAAATAATTAAAATAATCTATTAAATGGTCCTATCTTGCCCAGAGCTATCAGAGTATAAGTCTTTTATTTTTTTTTTTTATTTTTTTTTTTTTATTGTTATATTCCCCATACAATTGCAGCCCCCCATTCTGACCCCAATCCCTCCCCTCCCGCCCCCGCCCGCCTAAAAGTGTCTCTGGTTCATAGTTTTTTGTTGATTTTGATTTTCACTTTCTTATAGTTATTCATTTTCCTGGTCCCTTATTTAAGTTTTCTAGATTCCTGCTATGAGTGAGACCATCCGGTAATTTTCTTTTTCTTTTTGGCTTATTTCGCTGAGCATGATCCCTTCCAGCGCCATCCATGTTGCTGCAAATTGCATGTGTTTATCTTTTTGAATGCTGAGTAATATTCCATGGTATATATGTACCACATCTTCTTGATCCAGTCATCTATTTTTGGGCATTTGGGTTGTTTCCAAAGCTTAGCTATTGTAAACAGTGCTGCTATAAACATAGGGGTGCAGGTGTTCTTTGGAATTGATGTTTCTGTGTCCTTTGGGTAAATACCTAGGAGTGGAATTGCTGGATCATATGGAAGCTCTATGTTTAGTAGGTCCAGAAATCTCCACACAGCTCTCCACAGTGGTTGGACCAGTTTGCACTCCCACCAACAGTGCAGAAGAGTTCCTTTTTCTCCACACCCTCGCCAGCATTTGTTGTTGCTAGTTTTTTTAATATGTGCCATTCTCACTGGTGTAAGATGGTATCTCATGGTAGTTTTGATTTGCATTTCCCTGATGGCAAGTGATGTTGAACATTTTTTCATATGCCTGTTGGCCATTTGCATTTCCTCTTCAGAGAAGTTTCTTTTTAGCTCTTCTGCCCATTTTTTGACTGGATTATTTTCTTTGTTGTTGCTGAGTCTCATCAGCTCTTTGCAGATTTTTGTGATCAGTCCTTTATCATTAGTGTTGGGTGCAAAAATGTTCTCCCAGTTGGTGGGGTTTCTCTTTGTTTTTGTTATTGTCTCTTTTGCTGTGCAGAAGCTCTTTAATTTGATGTAGTCCCAGCTGTTTATCTTTGCCTTCACTATCACTGCTTTGGGTGATGTGTCTGTAAAGATGTCTTTGATGTGCAGATCACGTAGTGTTTCGCCTATATTTCCTTCTATATATTTTATGGTTTCAGGTCTTATGTCTAGTTCTTTAATCCATTTTGAGTTGATTTTTGTGTATGGTGTGAGGTAGTGGTCAAGCTTCATTCTTTTGCATGTAGCGACCCAGTTTTCCCAGCACCATTTATTGAACAAACTTTCTTTGCTCCAATGCATAGTCTTTGCTCCTTTGTCAAAGATTAGTTGACCATAAATCTGTGGATTTATTTCTGGATTTTCTATTCGATTCCATTGGTCTGTATGTCTGTTTTTGTTCCAATACCATGCAGTTTTGATGATTATGGCTTTGTAGTATAGTTTGAAGTCTGGGAGTGTAATGCCTCCATTCCCTTCTTTTTTTTTCAGGAGAGCTTTGGCTATTCGGGGTTTTTTGTGATGCCATATGAATTTCATCAATAATTGTTCTATTTCTTTGAAGAATGACATTGAAATTTTGATTGGAATAGCATTGAATCTGTATATTGCTTTTGGAAGGATGGCCATTTTAATAATGTTTATTCTTCCAATCCACGAGCAGGGGATGTCTCTCCATTTCTTTGTGTCTTCTTCTATTTCTTTTAACAGTGTTTTATAGTTTTCTTTGTATAGGTCCTTTATCTCTTTTGTTAGATTTATTCCCAAATATTTGATTTTTTTTGTTTCAATAACAAAAGGGATGGTTTTTTTGATTTCTTATTCTTCAGATTTATTGTTTGTGTATAGGAAGGCTACTGACTTTTGCATGTTGATTTTGTATCCTGCCACTTTACTGAACTGATTGATGAGTTGAATTAGCTTTTCTGTGGAGTTTTGGGGTTCTCTATGTATAATATCATATCGTCTGCAAATAGTGATAGTTTGACTTCTTCTTTTCCTATTTGGATTCCTTGGATGTCTTTCTCTTGTCTTATTGCCCTGGCTAGGACTTCCAGTATTATATTGAAAAGCAGTGGTGAGAGTGGACATCCTTGTCTTGTTCCAGATCTTAATGGAATTGCTTTCAGCTTTTCACCATTGAGAATGATGCTGGCTGTTGGCTTGTCATAGATGGCCTTTATGATGTTGAGGTATGTTCCTTGTATCCCAAGAATTTCAAGGGCTTTTATCATGAATGGGTGTTGCACTTTGTCGAAAGCTTTCTCAGCATCTATTGATATTATCATATGGTTTTTATATTTCTTTTTGTTGATGTGTTGGATAACGTTGATTGATTTTCGGATGTTAAACCATCCTTGTGCCCCTGGAATGAATCCTACTTGGTCGTGGTGAATTATCTTATGGATACATTGTTGGATTCTGATGGCTAAAATTTTATTGAGGATTTTTGCATCAGTGTTCATTAGGGAGATTGGCCTATAGTTTTCCTTTTTAGTGTTGTCCTTGTTCGGTTTGGTATTAGTGTAATATTGGCTTCATAGAACGTGTTTGGTATTGTCCCTTCCTTCTCAATTTTTTGGAAGAGTTTGTGAAGGATAGGCACTAATTCGTCTCTGAATGTTTGGTAGAATTCATTTGTAAATCCATCAGGTCCTGGGCTTTTGTTTTTGATTACCATTTCAATTTCGCTAATTGTAATTGGTCTGTTTAGGTGTTCTATTTCTTCTTTATCTAGCTTTGGGTGATTGTAGAGTTGTAGGAATTTGTCCATCTCCTCTAGATTATTAAACTTATTTCCATATAACTGTTCATAGTAGTTACTGATTATTCTTTTGATTTCTGCTGTGTCCGTTGTGATTTCTCCTCTTTCATTGATGATCCTGTTAATTTGTGCTTTCTCCCTTTTTTCCTTTGTGAGCCTGGCTAGGGGTTTGTCTATTTTATTGATTTTTTCAAAGAACCAGCTCTTGGTTTCATTGATCTTTTGGATTGTTTTTTTAGTTTCAATTTCATTTATTTCTGCTTTGGTTTTTATTATTTCTTTTCTTCTACTGGTTTTGGGGTTTTTTTGTTGTTCTTTTTCTAGATCTTTGAGCTTCGAGATTAGGTTGTTTCTTTGAGTTCTTTCTTGTTTCTTGATGTGAGCTTCTATTGCTATATATTTTCCTCTTATTACTGCTTTTGCTGCATCCCATACATTTAGGATATTGGTGTCCTCCTTGTCGTTCAATTCAAAAAATTTTTTAATTTCTTCTTTGATCTCCTCATTAGTCCAGTGGTCTTCCAGTAGTGTGGTTTTTAATCTCCATGAGGTAGGAAAGTTCCTTGCCTTCTTTTTATGGTTTAGTTCTAGTTTGATGCCTTCATGGTCAGAAAAGATGGTTGGTATGATTTCAATCTTGGTGTATCTGTTGATGTTTGTCTTGTGCCCCAGTATGTGATCGATCCTGGAGAATGATCCGTGTGCGCTTGAGAAAAATGTGTACTCCGTTTTTTTGGGGTTTAGTGTTCTATAGATGTCTGTTAAGCCCAATTGCTCTAGGTCCTTATTTAGAGCTTTGGTTTCTTTACTTATTTTTTGTCTTTTTGATCTATCCATTGTTGATAGTGGTGTGTTGAAGTCTCCCACTACGTATGTGTTTTCTCTGATGTCTGTTTTCAGAGAAGACAACAGTTGTCTGATATATTTTGGTGCTCTTTCGTTTGGTGAGTATATGTTAATGAGTGTTATTTCTTCTTGAAGTATTGTCCCCTTGATCATAATGTAGTGACCATTGGGGTCTCTTTTTATCTTTTTGAGTTTGAAATCTGTTTTATCTGATATAAGTATAGCCGTTCCTGCTTTCTTTTTTGGCCCATTTGCTTGTAGGATTGTTTTCCATCCTTTGACTTTGAGCCTATTTTTATCTTTTGTAGCTAAATGTGTTTCCTGGAGACAGCAAAAGGTTGGGTTTTGTTTCTTAATCCAGGCTGCAACTCTGTGTCTTTTTATTGAAGAGTTTAGTCCATTTACATTTAGAGTTAATATTGATATGTTAACATCTGTATTTGCCATTGTGTTTGTCTTTCCTTTGATTTTATTTATTTATTCTCTTAATAACTTTTTTTTTTTTGGCTTTCTTTCATTGTTATTCGTCCCTCTGAGGTTCTGGCTTTAGGACTCCTTGTAGTATTTTTTGGAGTGGGGGTTTAGTTGCAATGAAATTCCAGAGTTTCTGTTTGTCTGGGAAGGTCCATATTCTTTCTTCAAAGAGGAAGGAGAGCTTTGCGGGATAGAGTATTCTTGGTTGGCATCTGTTTTCTTGGAGTCTGTTGACTATGTCCCTCCACTCTCTCCTTGCCCGTAGTGTTTCTTCGGAGAAGTCTGATGTCAGCCTGATTGGCTTTCCTTTGAATGTTATCTGTTTCTTCCCTCTTGCCAGCTTCATTATTTTTTCCTTGTCCTGGATTCTTGGGAGCTTTACTATTATGTGTCTTGCTGTATTTTTTCTTTCGTCGTGGAAGTTTGGTGTTCTTCTTGCTTCTTGTATATCAATTTTCAGCTCCTTCTTCACATTTGGGAAGTTCTCTTCAATTATCTCTTTGAATATTTTCTCTGTTCCTACTTCTCTCTCCTCTCCTTCTGGTATTCCTATAACTCTTATATTTCCTTTCCTCATGGAGTCAGATAGTTCCCGAAGTCTTTCTTCATTCTTTTTCCTTCGTACTTCTCTTTCCTTTTCTGTTTTGGTTCTTTTTATTTCTGTGTCTTCAAGAGCACTTATTCGTTCTTCCATTTCATCAATTCTGCTTTCATTGCTTTTCCCAGAATTCTTTAGTTCTTCCACTAATTCTTTGATCTCCTGCATTTCTTTTACTTCCCTCTTTAGGGACTCAATTGCATTCTTCTGATCGTTGATTATTTTTCCCTTATCATTGTTTTCCTTTATGACTTCTGTCAGTTTTTTAATCACGGCAATTTTAAATTCTCTTTCTGGAAGGCTCAGAAGTTCTTCCAAGTTACTGTCGTTGCAATCTGGGGGCTGGTTTTCTTTTTGTGGTGTGCTTTTTCTCTGGAGAGTTGCTAGGTTGCGTGTGGTTCTTCTCCTCCCTACTGTCTGTTTTCTAATTTGCCGTATGCGTTGGGACACTGTGTTGTTGGGACTGGCCGGCATCTTGGGTGGGCTTCTCTTCTCCCCTCTGGTTCCTCCTGGAGTCATCTGTCAGTTTCAAGCAGTCTTTATTGGAGAAAGGTCCCTGTCCTAAAATGTTGATGTGGGGACACACTCCCCTGTGCGCCTGGTCTGCCCCGGCGGTGGGTTCCTGCTCCCCCTCTGGGCTTGGACTGCAGGCCAGAGGGGGTCTGGCGTGGGCGAACTTCCCCCGCTCACCTCTGGCTCCTGAGGAAGCCTTCTGCAGGTAGTCTTTACTGAAGAAATGTCCCTGTTCTAAAATGGTGATGTGGGACACACTCCCTGCGCGTCCGGTGTCAGGCACACTCTTCTGCGTGCCTGGTCTGCCCTGGCTGTGGGTGCTCGCTCTCCCTGTGGGCTCAGACTACTTGTTCGGAAGGGGCTGGGTGTGGGCTAACTCCCCAGCTGGCCACTAGTTCCTTCAGGAGCCTGTGCTGTCTACAAGTCGCTAGGTGGCGCCAAAGATCTCTCCTAGAGCCCTTGGGGAGCTGATTTTCCATGCTGTGGGACAGGGAACAAAGCGGGGATGGTAGGGTACACCTCAACGGCTTTGGGGTGCTGTGTCTGCCTTGTGCCCCACCGTCGTGGGGAACCCACGCCCCTAATTTCGTGCCCCGGGTCTCAGTTCCAAAGCCCTCAGTTCCAGGACGCGGGCTGTAGCCCAGTTCAGTGGCGCGGGAATGGCGCCTTTTGCACCGCTCCCGTGCCTGGACGCCTGGTTCCTGCTCACTCAGGGAGGGACCTTCACCTCAGTGAGGACCTCCGCGCCTCCCCGCAAGCCTAGGTCGTCTCCCAAGCCTAGGTCGCAGGCGCGGGGACCTGGGCAGCCGCGATCCTGGTCTGCACTTGTTTTTCAAGCGCGCCGAGCGCGCCGCTATCCGTGCCAGCTTACCGGCAGCCCGGGCTGTGTGCGCGTCTCCCGGGGTCTTTGTTCTTCTCTAATGGCGCCCGGAGCTGTTCGCTCACCGCCGCGGCGAATCCTGCAGGGTTCTCCACAGCTCCCGTTCACGGGGTGTGGTGGCTGAAATAGTTCCTTTCCACTCACAGTCCCGCTTGCTGCGTCCGTTTTTCTTGTTGGCCGTTTTGGTTTGTTGTTTCCTCCCCTCCGCGGGTCGGAGAGTGCTGCCTCTGTGGGCGGGGGAGGGGAGCAGGGTTCTGCGCTTCCCTCCCTTCTGGTCCTCTTTTATGGCCACTTTCTTCTTTGGGCAGTTTGCTGGAGTCACCCGTTTATCTTCCGTGTCCCAGTTCTCACTGGGACCTGCCGCTTTTCCTCCCTATTCACTTTTTTTAATGGGAGATCTTACTCGCAGCGTCTCCTCGCCGCCATGTTGCTCCGCCCCCCCCAGCAGTTTCCAGAGTATAAGTCTTTTAAAGCACAGTTATGATCATCAGTCTTTCTTTCTTTATACAAGATTGTTCTCCAAAGCCAAGAGTGGTTCTGAAGCTTCAGCTTGTATCAGAATCAACTAAACAGTTTGTTACAACATAAGACTGCTTATTCAGTAAGTCTGGGGTAAAGGCTGAGAATTTGTATATTCAAAAACTTCATAGGTGATGCTGACACTGAAAATAATTATCAAGATATTAACAGCGGTATCTCTGGAACTTGGAACATTTAAGTAATTTTTTTGCTTGTCCTGTTTCTTAATTTTTAAACAATAGGAATCACCAAAAAATAATTGTTTTCAAACAAGGTATACAGATTTAAAAACAATAATAAAAAGAAATCCTTGGCATGACAAAAGTATATACCCAATTCTTCAAAACTAATGGCACATTAATGATCTTTAAAGTACATGATAATAAAAAATTAAAGCAGCATCCAAAACAACTTATGCTTGAAAGTTTAACATTAAAAATTAAATAAACTTATGCCATTAGCTATATGTGTAGTGCCATGCAACTAAGGTAACACTATATTAAGGGAAAAAAGATCAGAACACTAAGAATGATCCAATCAAATGCATGAGAGAAAAATATACATATACACCTATATCAAAGTTACCTTGTTATTGGGATTTGAGGGTTTCTTTTTCAAATGTGATTTTGATATCTTTTTGTTTTTCCAATATTTCCTAATTTTTAAATATAGTGAATATGCACCACTTGTAATAACATTTTTTTTTTAAGGCTTCTGTACCGATTGCTAGAAATCTATTGAAAGAAACTATAAAAGTTAATAAAATTATTGAAATTTAAGTTTTAAAAATTGTTTTTAAAGAAAGACTTTCAAAGCAGTCCTGGAAAGCTACTTTTTCTAATAAAATTATTTTTGTAAATTCTGAGTTAAAAGGCTCACTAAAAAAAGTTGGGCACTTTACAGTCATGTCCCCTTTTTGCCTCAAGATGACATCATCCAGTATCACCGCGTTATTTACTACTTAGTTGTGACTAGTTTATGGCTATTTAGTAATGACAATTAAGTTTTTTTTTTTTCTCAGTTGAGGTAAAAATACACTTTCAGTATTTGCAGGGGATTTGTTTGCAAGACCCCTGTGGATACAAAATTCTGTAGATGCTCAAACCCCTTATATAAACGTGACATAAATACTTGGATATAGGGCCTCCTCTGGTGGCGCAGGCTCTTGAGCGCTGCGTTGTGAAGCTTTCCGCAGCCTCTGCAGTGCCAGTTTGATCCCGGCCGGCAGGCAACAGTCCCACATGGTGCAACAGACCTCTCCTGTCTTGCCCGCTGCTCCCCTCAGCAGTGTATTTCGTCAGTCTGCCTGTTCTGTTCCCCTGCTCTGTCTCTGGTGAATCCTCTCACCCTCCCCCACATCTGGCCTGTGCCCCGGTTCTTGCATAAAATAAATAAATCAATCTTTAAAAAAAAAAACACAAAACTTGGATATAACTTGGATATAACTTGGATATAACTCCATACACTTTAAATCACCTCATTGTGATTTAGATTATCTAATACAATGTAAATGCTATATAAATAGATGCTATACTGCACTGTTTGGGAATGACAAGAAATGTTACTAGTTTGATAGCTTTCAAACTAGTAACAACCCAAATGCCTATGAAGAGGATAAAGGATAAAATCAACTGAGGCATAGTCATACAATGAATTGTTGTCTGGCTATGTTATGTCTGGCAATGTTACGCATTATGTATTTTTACCTGTGGTTGGTTGAATTTGAGGATGAGGGCACAGAGGGCCAAGTGTACACCCAAAAAGTACACTAACCTGAGGTATCTGATGAATTTCCACATCCATGTAATCACTACCCAGGTGAAGAACATAGAACCCATTAAGGTTCCCTTCCGCACCATACCAAACAATATGTGCTGCCCAAAGGAAAACGCTATTCTGACTTCTCTCCTAATTAGTGTGATATGCTTGTGAATGTAATATGAATATACTCAAAGTCTTTTGTGTCTCATGTTTCTCAACAAAATAAGGGATTCACCCATGCTGTTGCATATATAAATTACTTTTTAATGTGACTAACAGTTCATTGTATGACTATGCCTCAGATGATTTTATTCTTTATCCTCTTCATAGGCATTTGGGTTGTTACTAGTTTGAAAGCTATCATGAAGAATGTTTTTATGCACATTCTTGCACATATATTTTAGTGGATATATACACTCAATTCTCTTGAGTACACATCTGGAAGTTCAAATGCTGAGTCATAGGTCTTAAAGAAATTGTTAAATGGTTTTCCAAAAAGGTTCCATCAGTTTGTATTTCCACCAGCAATACGAGTATCCCAATGTTCTACATTTGGCACTAGTCTTCTAAATTTCAGTGATTTGAGTACAGGTGAAGTGATAAGTGCATTTCTCTGATGATTAATAAGGAAGTTTAATCCTTTTCCATATGCTTATGGACCACTTAGCCTCCATTTTGAATTGTCTTTTCAAGTCTTTGGCCCATGTTTTTAAAAGCTGACTTTATTTTGTTAGATTTTAATTTTAATTTAGTTTCATGTTTTAACGAAATTCATTTTATATATTTTTCTTTTGTTTAGTCCTTAATGTGTTCTAAGAATTTCCACTTGCCCTAAAGGTCAATTATTCTATAGATGTATAACAGTCTTTTGAAGAAAAGTTCTTGATTTTAATAACATTCAATTTATCAATTGTTATAATAGTGCTTTAAAATTCTGCTTAAATCACTGCACACTCTAAGGATATGAAACTGTTTCCTGTGTTTACTTTTAGAGGCCACTATTCTCTCTCTTATGAATTAATTTTATGATATGAGTTAGGGCTCTAGCTTAATTATTTTTTTATACAGATAACTGATTGGTCCTGTGCCATTTACTGAAAAGACCACCCTTATCCCAGCGATTTGCAAGGATGCCTTGGTCATGAATCAGGGGATCACATGTTGGTATTTACTTAGCTCTACTTCTGTTAGTCTCTAGTTGACCTTAATTACCAGTGTCTTTACATTAATTCTCAGACACTACCTCTTCAAATGTTATTTTTGCTTCATTCTTTTCTCCTGTCCTTCTGAGACTTTAATTATGTTTGCTTTTATCTGTTTGTCTGTGTCCTCATACTTCTTATACATTGCTTTATGTTTTCATTTCTTTATGTCTGTGCTTCAGTTTGGATATTTCCTATTGTCCCTTTTACATGTTCACTAATTTGGTCTTTTCGCAAGTTCATTAATTGTGTTTAGTTTGCTGTCAAATCCATCTAGTTAATATCAATATATTTTCCAGTCCTACAGTAATTATTATAGGTGCTAATTCTCTGTCAAAATTTTCTGACTTTTCATTCATTTTATCCATCATTTCTTTCTTCAGGACATATATAAATAACTGTAAAAATTCCTGACTACTAATATCTAGATAATATTTGGAATTAACTCTATTATTTATTCTCTTCATAATCATTTTGTTTCTTTGCATTTTTTATAACTTTTGACAGTGTGCCAATCATTATGTATTTAAGACTAAAAGAGACTTAAGATGACTGTATTTTTCCTTTCCACTTTTAGGGGTCTGAATTCCTCCAACCCATCAGGAACCGAAAATGAATTGCAATTTCTGTTTAAGTGAAAGTCACACTCATTTGGTTTGCTAAGCTACTTGTATGTCTCTCCTCCAAATTTAGACTAAAAATATTAGAGGTTTCTATCTCTAAAATCTTTGCTAGCTAACTTACACAGCTCCAAAATCTAACATTTATCTTGAAAGGGAAACCAGCCAAGTTTAAGGCAGGTCTCTTCTCCTATTTATTAGGTTGTGTCTCTCAAACACTACAAGATCATGGCATATTTCTTTTCACCCTTCTAGATCAGCCATATTCTTAGATGACACCTGATTCATTTAGCCCTTAAAGTTCTGCTCCTTAAGAGTGTGCAAGCTTAGGTCTTTAATCTCCTGCTCCACAAAGTGCAAAATCTGGTAAATGTCATGAGGAGGAGACCAGTTGTGTGAAAGTAATCTTTCCTCTCTGGCAGGACTTTGCCTTCCTAGTTCATCCCCAACATGCGTCACAACAAGACAGCCAATGTTCCATGGTGGAAACCAGCCATGCAGTTAGAGCTTCTCTAAATGTTAACATTTCAGATGTTTGTTAAGATCTCAACTAGTTCTTTTCTAGTTTCCAGTGAAGTCCTGTTTGGGCCAATGAGTATAAGTCTGTACACAGTACCAACAAATATGCCTGGGAAAGAAAGTTACCAATGACCTAAAGCTCATTTAGAAAAAAAGTCTTTGGAATTTTAGTTAATGCAGTTCTTGATGATTCTACAGGTCTCCAATGTCTTTTAAAACACAATTTTTATCCAAGAATTTATTATCCACTGTTTTTAGTTACTGTAGTACAACTGATTGCCTGTGGATACATACTACATACAACCTAGAAGAAACAGTACTCAATTTCAAAGAGCTTTTAAAAGAAAAGGCAACACAATTGCTTTTATGTAAAGCAATTCCACATAAAATATTTCAAGAAATGTTTTGAATAATAGCTGTTAAAATTAACATGTAATTCCGAGGGTAAGAAGATTCATTTGTATTTATAAATTCTAGAAATTTAGTCTTAAAATTTTATTATATAATCACATATTACTTTGAAAAATCATTTTTAAGATTTTAGAAACATTATATAATTATTTTTTAGAGCTGGAATGTGCTCTGAGCATATCAGTGAATAGACAGTATTTATTACTCTGCAATTGTGTCATTTCAGGGAAGTTGTACTTTTCCTCTTCTGTGTTTTGTTTGTTTATTTTGTTTTTACATTAGAGCTATAGATACATTTACTTGGCCAGATGAAAGTACATTTGATAATTAAATTTTCAAAATAAATTAAGAAATTTGTCATTCTGAATTTTTATTTTGCATTTTCCCCTCAAACTCTGAAAAGATACTTTACATGTATATGATTTTATGGTTTATAGATAATATTTCATTTTGTCAAAATACAACAAGGATATAAATGGTTCAATAATAATTTGTCTAGAGGTAATTTTTCTATACGCTGTATCTGTTTAAATATTTCATATATCTACATGACCATATCTATCTTGCTGCTATGCTCAGCATTTTGAAGTAAATTGACTTTTAACCCTGGAGTAAAAAACAGACCACATGATTTTTTAAAAAAAGTTTAATTTCTGCATTTATCTGATTCCAGGTCACTGAAATCCCACGAAACTGATTTTATTACAAAAATCAAACTTCCTTGTAGTATCTTCACATCTAGCTTTGATAATTTCCAATCCAACCTTGTTTCAATCACACTGTAGATACTTCTTCCATATCCTCCCTTCCACTAAGATTTATTTTTAAAGCAAGTCTTAAACATCACACCATTTCTTCTGTAAATATTTCAATATGTATATTTAAACAGGGATTCTTTCTAAACTTAACTAAGATCTGACCATTATATGTGAAAAATAATTATTTCCTTAATATTTTCAAATGTGTAGTCAGTGGTCACATTTTCCTAACTGTTGTGAACATATTTCCCTTACACACACACACACACAAACACACACACACACACGTTTTTTACAGTTTACATCACTATCATGTAATCAACAGCAAAGCAATGTTCTCTTTTGCCACTAGATGGTATAACTGCATAAATTTGGAGGCATGCCTTTCTGTCTTTGGCTTAGATATTGATAGGCTAATGATGAGGTAACATGATTCAATGATTATTTACATAATCATTTATATGATTATGTAAATTGTAGTATGAAGTCTAGTAAGTTTTGAGGGCGACTAACCATTGTTTTGGACTACCTCCAGAATGTAGGAAGGAAGTGACAATGCTTCCATGTGTCTGCACAAATCAACATTCTAGGACAAAAAGAAATAGGTAAGGATTCCTGCTCTTTAGCAGTTTTAAACATGTTAATGAGAGATAAATAATTACATTATAAGGTTGTAACTGCTATAGTACCATATGCCCAATCCTAAAGAAATAAAGAAATGGATCTGCAAGGATATCTGCAGAAGCATGTGTTGAGTAGTAATCAATTCATGGTAAGTTCTGACAAATCTTAACTGTTAGTATTCATGATGAATATGATACCACAAGGCTAACCTGATATTCCACTGTAAAATTTAGGGTTTGACTTGCACTGTTATTCTGAGAAACATTCCACTTCAGCATGGAGATGAATATAAGAGCAAGGTAAATGTCTTCCAAAAAGAAATTTTCATTTAGTCAAATAAAAAACTTAAAAAGTGATCTCACATTTTCATACCACAAAATGGACATCCAGATAGACTGGTGGGAGGAATTCCCTGTAAACTGTACCTCCAGAATAGATGAAAGAGCACTCCTGTTGGGAATCTTAAATTCTGTATTTTTAAATTTTTAAAGACATATGCCATGTACAATTTTAGATATATTATGCTGATTAGAGTTAGAATACACAGCTGTTCTTTTCAGCCTATTAGATTAATGATTCATGTTTTTAAGATCACTCATAGTCTGTGGGTAAAAAAAAATTGTGTTTTTATACTCTACCTTACTCCAAAAGAATTTGGAGATCTATTATTGCTGAGGATAGCTTTTACTGAAGAAACAGGCAATTAGATAGAAAAGATTTACAGGTAGACAGATTTATAGATAGGTAGGATAGTATATATAAAGAAAAGGTTTAATTGTTATGATACTAAATATTAAGTGTAAAGAGGAGCAAATATAGTTTAGTGATATATAGAAGCTTAAAGGATAAGGGCAACCTCAAAATGCATAGAAAAAGATCTAGAAGAAAATAGGAAATGAGTAAGGCATAAGAGTAGAGAGCAGACAGGAAGAATAGAGTCAGGAAGCCAGATGTTAAAATAGCTTTAGGACAGAAACAACACAAAAGAAGATTATTTTTTAAAGAGAAGGAGGTAGCCAACAGTTTTGTTGATGATCTCCAATTAGGTGAAAAGAGAATCTGCCTCAGTTTCAAAGCTAAAACAGCTAATTTTAATCCCAAGTATTTTGAAATTAGAATATATTTTCATCACTGCAGACTGGAATATTTTATTCTTTGAGGTTATTACAGCTTTCAATGCTATTTAGCAAGCCACTTTCAGGAATTGAAAGTGGTATGGAAATCATCTTGGCTAGCACAATGTCTATGTTTTCCAAATAAGGCCAGAAGAGTACCTAAAGGTGATAAAACTCAGCTTTTGGCAAAACCAGTCATAGGACCAGGTACTGACTTTTAGTTTAGGACAGGAATTTCACAAGGCCTCCCTGGTTTTCTCGACCATCACATCACTTTAAGTGGAAACAAAATCTAAGAGTTGGAGAGTAAAGCTATATTTAATAACTGAGATATATAGAACATTGAACACCACCAGTTTGAGCTGCATGGTTCCACTTACACATGGATTTTTTCTCCCAATAAATATAGTTGGTCTTACATATTTGCAGGTTTTGCATTCACAGATGCAATCACCCACAAATCTGTGGAATCCATAGATATGGAGATTCAACTATAAGAAACTTGAACACCTTTGAGCTTTGATATTGGGGAAAGAGAGGTAATAAAACCAATCCTGTTACAGATACCAGAAGAGAATTGTAGGCAAGTTTATGCAGAGACAAAAGTTATACAGATTTTCAACTACTGGGGTAGTTTCTCTTGACCTGTGTTCTTCAAAGGTCAGCTGTATCTTAAAGTTGTGTTGTTTGTTCCTAAGAATTATACAGAAACCCAGCCTCAGTATAGTGATGCTGAAGTAAGTCTCTTGTTTTTAACCTTAATAATTAAGAACTAACAAAATAGTCACTGGAGTTTACATAATTATTTTCTTTATATGATTCACTGGTTGAAAATAAAACACTTTATTTAAAAAATATAATTGCTGACTTTTGGAAGAAAATGTCTATATTACTGCTTAACTTAAAATGCACTTTTAGGTGAGTAAAGTATCTCACCTCATGTTTACAAGAAGGAATACTGAATCAAAATGGATAAACTAAAATTAAAAGTCACAATCTTGATACCTTCATATTAGATGCCTCAGTTTCCAGTTTTGTAAGATGATTGGAATTATCTTCTAGCTCTTGTCGAAGATTTGAGTTCTCCATCTTCAGTGCCTCAACTTGCTTTAACAACTGATCATATGAAGCTGCAGCCATCCTTGGCTACCCTGGGACCTATAAGGTTAAAAAGGATTTTGAAATTCACTACTAAAAAATATAGTGGCTGCCTGTTTACAAAGAAATGGATAAAGAAACAAAACTCTTGAGATATTTAATAAGAAGAATTGCATTAATATGCTAGTTTTGGTCTCAAACAGTACTGTTCAAGGAGCAGCATCTTTCTAAGAGGATTGGATCCCAGTTGAAGACAAATAGGATTAAAATTGAAGAGAATGTCAGTAGTATATGTTTGTCTGTTTGCCTTTTCACAGATGAGATTTCTGTTGGGTTAGAAGATTTTCAAGGTTTTAAGTATAGGAAATGAAGTTTATTTATACTGGTAATGTTTATTTGTAGACACAGAATTTGAGAGCCAGAATAGATTAGTGAAGAGTAAGTACTACATTCCATCACTTTTCATTTGAGTAAAGGCTAGTATTAAACATCAGCATGGGATAGGTGTTGCCAGGTTCTAAGAAGGGTTCATTAGAAGGCAATCATTTCAGCAAAATGGACACAAAGGAAAGCATTCCATTGAAACTTCAAATCTTTTTGATAGGAAGATGATAAATAAAACTTACTAATAGAAAGTTTTGATTATATGTATTCAAAAAGAAGAATATAATAGGCCAACCTATGGCATATATAGTTTTGGGATACACAGTGCTCAGAATAAGGCCAAAAGAGCTTTAAAGAAAATGGATGATTTTAGGAATAGAGACTGTCAAAAAGAAGTGAAGCAGAATCTGATAGGAAATACATGACAGTGAAAGAAGAGGGGATAAAAGGAAGAAAGAAGATAGCCAGGTAATATGAGGTCCATGGCATGAAGAATTAAAGATTGCTAGATATGATACTAAGATTAAGCAAATTCAGAAGACCCAGGTTCTCTTTTTAGTTTAATCCCGAACTCACTTTTGGAATAAATAAACTTTTGCCTATCTTAATTCCTTAAAAACTAAAAAACACTACACCAAGTTTGTATTTAAGCAATAAAGATCATGATTATAATAAAATTCACTGCACAAACTAAGGCATACAGGTTTTAACATTAGCTAGTCATGTCAATATTGGAATTCAGCAACTAGAAGGCCCCTAAAAGGGGAAATCAAGAGATTCAATTTGCCAACGGCTAGAGTTAGGAATAAACTGGGTACAACCCACTATCACGAGGTGGAAAGGGAGTCCTGAGAGGTCACTTACAAGAGTCCTCATGTTAGGAGGAAAAGGATGTCCTAAGCTAATTCCATACGGGCTTTGTGGACTCCTCCCCCACTCCAGACCAAAGCCATCAGGACATTAGGAAAGACAAATCACCACCAAAGGGAAGGTTGCCGGAACATGAGGGTGAGTTAAGCTGCCAGGTTTGGTATAAAAAACAGACATGCGGGTCTTGGGGGGCTTTTTGGCTTCACGGCTCTTGGCTCGCGGCCAGCTCTCTGAGTGCCATTGGGTTTCCAGGACGGAGGAATGGGTAGGATGCATTTAAGACCTTATTTCCCTATTTTCTCCCTGAGTTGCACATTTCCTCATTTCCCCTTCCCCTGTAAATAAACCTTTTATTAACCTTTTGTGCGTGCCTGCAGTGGAGTATTAATAAGTCCCTTTCAAGGGCGTGGATGAGGACCCACAGCCAGGCAACCCGTTTTATATCGGGGCTGCCCTGTAACACTCATGCTTCGAAAAAATGAGCAATATAGGCTTGTAATTACAGATATGGTTCCTAATTTCAGGCTTCATCATTGTTTTTTAACTTTTGCCCTTTGGTTTTCCTTCATTTCACCATTTAAAAATAGACACCGGGCTTCCCTGGTGGGGGGGGGGTAGGAGGGAAGGTGAGCACCGCACTATGAAGCAATCCGCAGCCTCCGCAGCACAGGTTTGATCCCCCTGGCCGGGGAGCGGCCCACATGGCGCAGCAGACCTCTCCTGGCTCGCCCGCTGCTCCCCTCAGCAGTGTGTTTCAGTCAGTCTGCCTGTTGCCTGATCTATTCCCCACTGTCTCTAGTGAATCCTCTCACCCCCGTATCTCTGGCCTGTACCCCAGCTCTTATATGCATAAATAAATCAATCTTTAAAAAAAATAAAAATAGACACCACCTACTGTAATATAATTTACGAGGATATTTTTAATATTAAGTAACAAAAGGCAGGCTGAGAATACAGTGTTATGTAAATATGCTATATTATGAAAATACAATGTAATTTATATTCCTCAGTGAGACTTAAGGTGTATCTACTGTTCCAAGTCCCTGTGACCTGACCAATGTACAGGATATGAAAAAGTTTGCCCTCTTAAAAAAAAAGACACACTCTACATCTCAAAATGAAGGTGTGATCATTTTTGCTGTTGTTTTATCATGTCACTGATAGCTGGTTGGAAATATGTAGTACTTCAGAAATGTGGCAGAGGTGGTGATCTGAAAGAATAATGAAGTTCTAAAATTCTTTATTTCAAATAAAAATTTAAAGGTAATTCTGCACTAATAATACAACAAAGTAAAAGAAAAGGTAACACAGAAAAAGAGATAGGTACACATCGGTAGGTTTAAACACAGAGGCAATAAACTTACACAATCATAAAAGGAGCCAAGTGGGCAAGATTAGCAGACTACTCAAAGCGATCTTATCAGGGCCTCCACGGTGGCGCAGGGGTTTGAGCACAGAGCTGTGAAGCTGTCCGCAGCACCATCTCCGCAGGCCTGTGTTAGATTCCGGCCAGCCAGGGAGACGCCCACAAGGCGCAGCAGACCTCTCCAGTCTTGCCCGCTGCTCCCCCTCAGCAGTGCTTTCGGTCTGTCTGGTCTGCCTGTTCCGCTTCCCGCTGTTTCTGGTGAATCCCCTCACCCTCCCGCATCTCTGGCCTCTACCCCAGTTCTTGTATAAATAAAAATAAATCTTTTTTAAAAAAGTGATCTTATCAGAGAGGGAAAATATTCAACTCCTCAGACAGAAACATAAAACATTTAATCATTTTTTTCCTACTCCAGAATTACAATGTTTAAAATCATTTCTGCTCTAGAGAGCAGGGTCTTTCATAATAATTTTATGGAAAAAAATCAAATGGTTTGTGGAATAATACTCTACTTTACATCCTTTCAGGATGTTGCAACTCTATTTCACAATTGCTTTATGCAAAATTCAAGAATAATGAACTTAAAATGGAAAACTTTTTATAGAATCACAAGAAGTTTATACCAAATATGTCTTAACTGCACGTTATTCAACATTTAAAAAAATAAATAAACTCATCTCATTAAACGGGGAAAACCTCTGAATCTTTTTCTTTACTGCAATTTGGTTTTGGTAGTAAAGATGTCCACTAAAGAGATTCATCTTCACACCTTAAGAGTTGGGTGGGACCTGTAACTATGCAGGTGCTTCTTTTCAACAACTCTTTCCCTCTGCAGGGCAGCACCTTCCCTGCCTGCCAGTGACCTGTACTTGTGACCTCCCTCAGTCGAGGGAGTCACTGACATCCCTCAGCAGAGGCCACTCTCCTCAAGGCCCCCTGACTGTAACCAGGCAGGCCTCTCTCAGCAAACCTGTCCCTTTGGGGCAGCTCTTCCTGCCTGCTTGTGTCTATGCAAGTGTCCTTTAGTCTTCTGTCCCTTTCCCTAATAAACCTGCCCTTTAAATATTGGGAAAAAAAAGAGTTGGGTGGGAGAGAATAAAGCAACAGGACTGTTAGACTTTCATCCAAATGTTCACAGGAAAACAAATTTATAAGTATCATATGAAATGAATACAAAGAGATAGTAAAGCTTAAGGCAGGTAAGAGATAATTAAAATGTGGAGGAGTCATTATTAATAATTTAAGATGCTTTGGATCACATTTGTTTTTAAATTTGTAGAGCTGCTTTTGTTTTGCTTTAGTGAATAAAATAAACATGTAAGTTGCAGCACCATTAGATTGGCAATAAGAGGAAATCTCCTCCACATTTTAATTATCTCTTACCTGCCTTAAGCTTTGCTATCTCTTTGTATTCATTTCATATGATACTTATAAATTTGTTTTCCTGTGAACATTTGGATGAAAGTCTAACAGTCCTGTTGCTTTATTCTCTCCCACCCAACTCATTATTAATAATTTAAGATGCTTTGGATCACATTTGTTTTTAAATTTGTAGAGCTGCTTTTGTTTTGCTTTAGTGAATAAAATAAACATGTAAGTTGCAGCACCATTAGATTGGCAATAAGAGGAAATCTCGGAAACCAAAAGAACTCTATGCAAAAAACTTGAGAACATAAATAGAATGGATAATTTATCCAAGAAAATTTATAATGACTCCTCAAAAAAATGGAAAATACAAGTTTATAATAAATACCACTATTCAATATCAATAAATCTACACAGAAAAAATACAATCATACAATACATACAATCATGGTGATGAAAAGATTTTTATAAATTCAAACCCATGAAAATGAATATGAAGACACTTTTAAAATACAAATTACATTAGCCAAAGCGAGCACAGTATTAATGAAGAAATACTAGATAGAGCCATGAAGCTAAGTAGGGAAAACCCACTTTTACCACTCTATTACTTATAACAATAATTACACAATTAAACTTAAAATGAAGGTAGAAAGGAATATACTAATGGCAAATGACAAAATTAAATACCTGGAACAACCAAAGTAATCAATATTGTTATAACTTAACATAGTATAAAACAGAGATCTTTTGCTTATATGAGCTGTTTACCTAAAAATACAGAAAGCTAATTAAAAAAGGTAAAATATGTTCACTGGGGTCAAAGAATTACAATTTGGGGAGCATATATTTGGGTAGAAATGCCAAGAAAGGACAAACATCAGTACATTTTTTATAGAGAGAAAAAAACAGGATGAGGTGATGGATGAGAACATAGCCTGGTAAAGGAGTCACAAAGTAAAATGGTCAGGTGGTGGGATCATAAGGTAGGTAAAAGCTTACTTTTATCAGTCCTTTCAAAGACAACATTCTCATTCTTGTTGGCTTCTTGGCCTAGTCCAAAGTTCCGACCCAGTTTAAGTAAGAGAACAAAGCAGCGTTTCTGCAGCAGCCATTCTGAGCCTATTTGAAGTTACTATACTTATGTTAACTTTTCACATTTCCCCCTTTCTACTGAGATCTTTGAATGCATCACTTGTCAACACTGTAAAGGATTGCTGATCAATCACTGGATTGAATTTCTTCACTGGATTGTGTTAGGTTGCATGTCATGTCCCACATTAGAAGGAAAGTAGTCTCCTTAGGAGCCCTTAGGTCACATTTGGGTAACAAGAGAATCAGAGCACAGAAAGGCTTCACCATCAAGTTTCTTTTAAGGGCCAGTATCTTCTGTGGTTCCTTGAAGTTTCTCATGCAAAGGCTCATAAGCCTTAGAGATCACTTCAAAGTGTAGAGTGATCATTATCACAGCAGTTTTCTTATTGATCTATTCAAGAAACAGAAGTTTTACAACAACAAAAACTCCTATAATAACAAATAAAATGCTAAGACCAAATTGGAGAATAGATTTGATTCAGCAGTCAACGCCTGAGGACAACCAGCTCGAGGTCAAACCATAGTAAATTGTTAGATGGATATAACATTTAGCCATTGGCTTTTGCCTGAATTTTGTCTAGTTCTATTTCCACTTTGCTGGAGGTGTTACACACATACAAGAGATATTTACAACAGAACAAACCCCCAACATGTTAAACTAGAATACAATCAAGAGCAATTCTTGTCTAGTATAACTCATGTAACAGAAACTTCCAAAGATTTTCCTGAGTAGCTACTACTTTAGCAACAGATTCAACAAGAATGCCTAAGGTTTTAGGTATTAATAAGATAAATTTCTGATCATGTATTTGTATTTTTATTTTAAGATTTATTTTTTCATGCATACAAGAACCAGGGTACAGGACTGATGCACGTGAGGGTGAGAGGATTCACCAGAGACAGAGCAGGGAGTAGAACAGGCAGATGGATCGAAGACACTGCTGAGGAGAGCAGCAGGCGAGGCAGGAGAGGTCTGCCACACCATGTGGGATTCTCACTGGCTGGCCAGAATCGAACCCATGCTGCAGAGGCTGCGGACAGCTTCACAGTGCTGTGCCAAACCGCCTGGGCCACCAGGGAGGCCCTGATCATTCATTTTTAATTTCACGCAGTGCCTATCCAAGAAAATTTATAATAAATGACTCCTCAAAAAAATGGAAAATTATTCTTTCAAATCTGAGAGCAACGCTGGATTTGACACTACCAGGTAATCAAAAGCTTTGACTATGCTTGCAGTCAGCTTCACACTTTATTCCTGCAATATAGATTTAGGGATGTGGTCCAATGCTGAGTTCCTGATGTATCATACAACAAGCTAGGCATAACTAGTAATTCCAACTGCTCTAAAAGAAGCTATAAGAATTCAGTAGCCAATCCAATTTATGGTAGAAAGTGAAACTTCAAATACAATAAACATTAGAATCTACTATCTACAAAGGTAAAACAATTTTTCTCTCTCCAGTTATCTCCATTTCTATTATAGATAATCAAAACAAAAATAATTTGTTGACAAAATCAGTCTACTTTCAATAAACATGGTTTGTTATTTGGATAAATACAGCAACAATAGCGATTAACCATGTAGATTCTTTTAAAGCGTTTGTCATCAGATTTCAACTGTATTCCCCTCTGAGTTCAGACATTCCAGTCAAATCTTTGGTAAAAGAACCAATGGTATCCTATTACAAAAAGGACAAATTCTTATTGAAGTTATGCAATTAAGAACATCGTCATAATAAGAATACAATCATACATCACCGAGAAATATTTCATTAGGTGACTTTGCCACTGTGTAAACATCATGGAGTGTAATTACATGGTGTAGCTTATGAGGACCACCATTGTATATTGGATCCATCATTGAACAAAATGTCATTAAGCAACACATGACTATACTTTAAGATTCCAAATTCAGGAAGGATTAGATATGGGGGAAAAGAAAATGTTCCTTTGATAATTTTTTTTAGACAGATGCTGATAGTATATTAGGTGGAACCAAAGAAGGCAGTGTTCCTATAAGGAATTACATAGGCAAATATTTGGGATATCTGCAGTTAATAACAACAAAATCAGAAACATTATACATATAACTGATTGCAATTTTTGGTCTTAAAGAATTTATGGCATTTTGTAAGAGCTAAAGGGTGAATTTGATACTCTCTAGCAAGTTATCTATTAAGATACTGTTTTTTCTATTTGTATCTCACACAAAACACATTTTGCTGCTATGCAAGTTATTTAAATCTCAGTAAAATATTTTGGAATAAAATTGTTACTGTTAAACATGTATTTTTATACACTTTTAAAAAGTTCTGAATAGATATGAAAATCAAAATATCTCTAAAAGTTATAATACTTCTGTGAAGGTCAACAGAGGCATGGAAGTCTAGAAGTCTGAAAGTACATGCAGGTCCACTAAATCCCATAAAGGTGCTGCACTCTTTTCAGAGGCCATCTGCTGAATCCTCCTTTCTTCAGAGGCCCTGGAGCAGAATGACTCAATCTGGCTCTTATTCTGCCCTATAGCCCCTTCAGGGGGCTCCATCTACAAAGTCCGATTGGATTATTTTAATTTTTTTAAAAAAGATGTAATTTTATTTATTTATGCATACAAGAACTGGGTGTAGGCCAGAGGTGAAGAGGGTGTGTGTGTGTGTGTGTGTGTGAGAGAGAGAGAGAAAGAGAGAGAGAGAGAGAGAGAGAGAGAGAGAGAGAGAGAGAGAGAGAGAGAGAGAGAGAGAGAGAGGATTCACCAGAGACAAAGTGGGGAGCAGAATAGGCGGATCTACTGAAATACACTGCTGAGGGAGCAGTGGACAAGACAGGAGAGGTCCACTGTGCCATGTGGGTTAGCTCCCTGGCTGGAGATCAAACTCGTGCTGCAGTGGTTACTGATGCTTGATAGCATTGAAACTTCAACCCCTGTGCCGGAGTCTGATTGGACCATTTCACACCAATCATCTCATTTTCCATTTTTTTCAATCCAAATAATTAAGTGAACTTGAACCTTGTTGGTCCCTTTTAGAATCCTACATCCTGACATAAAAGGGGAAAAAGCCCAGCCTGGCCTGCACTTGGGTCAGGGCAGGCTCATGGGTCTGTTGACTTCAGGAAGCAATGACCAGAGCAGGTCTCAATGGAACTGGGGGTGGAGGGACATCCACAGATGGTGGGCACATGCCAATAGAGCCACCTTGCCCCATGGCCTCTGGGTGCCACAGAATCTAGTAACAGTTGAACCAGACAAGGCTTTATTAGAGACTCAAGCACGAAGGAACAAATTCTACAAAAGAGAATTTAACCTGGCTCTTCCAAGGAAGTTAGGAGATATTTAAAGGGTTAAGTGTACGAGGCAGGGAGGAAGACACTAGTGTTACAGCTTGTTCTGGGTTGGGCTACACCCAAGCATGTACTGAAGCATTACATTCCAACTGCACATTTGGGCTCTAAGCCTTCTCCCTCCAGAAAATTGTGAGATAATCATCAGTGAGGATCTAACACTTTTTTTTCTAGCATAGTGCCTCATTGTCAGTGTAGTAGGTCAGATTGTTTGGGCACAGCTCACCAGTCCAGGTTCTGCTCAAAAAGAACTTGGGGCAATTCATTATACCAAGTTGTAATTTCTTTTACCTCAGCTATCTCATTACCCCCTGAGAGATTTTAAGTCCTTAATCTTACAGGGATTTGAGGCTGAAGGTGTCTTCTTCTATAGTTACTTCCGGCTGGTTAGGGTCCTTGTCCCTAAGTCTTGGAGGAGTGAAAATCTCTCACTGCTGTTTTAGCCAATGCTAAGAGTAGCTGAAGCACTGAGTAGGAATGGATGAATCTTTGTGACAGAATCAACTCAACATGGGACTGTTGCAACCTGGAAGACTTAAGTTAAACAGATAGGATTTGAATCATAAGTGAGACAAGGACCACACTTAAGACACTGGAAACCATACTTAACAGCCATCTTGGTAATCTAGGCTATCTCAACTTCAATGTAACTGCAGCAAGGGATTTCCTGGTTAGTAGAGAGCTTGTGTCAGGAATTCTGGGCAGTTGTTTTCCTGTGGGATTCCCTCACTGGTGAGTACTCAGAAATTTTGTTTGCACACTTCTCAAGCTGAACTTTCTTTTTCCAATTCCAGTTGGTATATATGAAAAAATTTTGACCTTTTCTCTTGTAAATTCTTGTCTTTTCATGTGTTCTACATCTTGTATAGATTTAATTCATTAGTAGTTCACCAATAAATTACCCTTTTCCTTGGGCCTCCCCGGTGGCTCAGTGGTTGAGCGCTGGGCTGTGAAGCTGCCCGCAGCCTCTGCAGAGCCGGTTCGATCCCCGGCCGCAGGCTAGGGGTCCCACTGGCGCACAGACCTCTCCTGCTGCACCCACTGCTCCCCTCAGCAGTGTATTTCATTCGTCTGCCTGTTCTGTTCCCTGCTCTGATAAATTCTCTCACCCTCTAGCGCTTCTGACTGTACTCAGTGCTTGTATAAATAAACAAATCTTTAAAAAAAAATTACCCATTTCCTCTAGTCTATTACCACAGATATGTAGAAATTTTCTCATTTTAAAATTCATCTCCTTTCCCATTATGCTCTGTTTTGTCTTTCCTTTTCATAGTCAGACTTTGTGGGGGTTCATCTAATTTTATAGATCACTATTAGCACATCAACTGTGGTATTATTTTTATTTTCTATTTCTTTGTTTTCTATTTCATTTATCTGCATTTATCTTTACTAATTATATACTCTTACTTTTCATTGGCTTATTTTACTCACCACTGTTACTCAAATCAAATATTAGTTAATTCATATTTTTACTCATTTACTAGTCTATTCTTTAATATTAATTTAATAATATTTAAGGATATTAATTTTTTCAGTACAGCCTTAGCCATGCTCCATAGGTCTTAGAATGAAGTGTTCTTCTCTTATTTCTTGCTAATCACAATCTTAATCTTGATTTCTTTGATCTGGAGAGCATTCTCAACTGTTAGGGGAATGACTTCTGAGACATCTTTTTATTGGCACTGATTTACTGTAGGTAAGATTGAATGGAGACTTGCCTATAAATTGCTACTTTTAGGATGTTTAAAGGTTTGTTCTAAGGTCAACAACATGATTTTCAAAAAATTATACTGAAATTTTTTAAAAAGGAAGTGCACAATGTTCTCCAAGTTCCATACCTGTTTAGTGACTATAGCATATTAAATTTTCTATATGTGCACTTATTTTTGTATTTGATGCATGTAGTGGTATAAAGCCTATTATTCGTTGCATATTTACAATATAGCAAGTACTATAATAAATGCCTAATATATATCTCATTTAATCTTCACAAAAACCTATGAGGTAGGTATCACTTCCCATTTTAGAGTTAAGGAAAATGAGACTTCAATGGCAAATAACTTAAGAATTAAGAACATAAATAAAGTGACTAACTCAGGGTTCAAACTCATATTTGTTTCTATAGCTCATGCTCTCAAAGACCTTAATGTGGTTTTCATCACCTGCTTCAGCTGACAATAGTCTATTATCAAACTAATATTCTATATATAAGGTTCCAGTATAATCCTTCTCCTTAAGTAACTCCCTTCTCATTATTTTAAACAAACACTGTTGTACTTTGCCTCATAATTCACCTCCTTTATGACTGTATCATCCATTTTTCTCTGCTTTGCTATAACATATCACCATCCTTTAAGGTCTTAAAACTTTTCTGACTTCCCAAGACAACAATGAGTTTTCTTGTTGACTGAAAAGTAAAAACTATATAACCTGGTTTAACTATTCTCTAATGATTCCATCTTACATTGGTGAATTCTGTTTCCCCACCTTTAAGACAAAGTTTGTATCTTTGTGATTCTCAACATGCTTAACTGACAGTTACAAAAACAAATATATGCCAAGAATAAACAGAAATAATGGGGAAAGGAAAGTAAAAGTGTACAAATTCAGGGAATACCTGAGATGACTTCTCCGTTAAAAAGAGGAGGAAGATGGATTTCTCTCCATTACTCTACAATTCAAATTAACAAACACCTGAGAACTTAATATTTACAAGATATTGTGCAACCATTTTAAGGAACATTTGCAGAATGAATTGTTTTCTCAAAAAAAAAAAAAAAAGTTGAATCCTAAGTACTTAAACTCTGATACCTGTGAATGTGACCTTGCAATTTGGAAACAAGGTCTTTGCAGATGTAATCAAGATGAGGTCATACTTGGTAAGTGTGGGCTCTAGTCAATGTTGGGTAGCCTTTATAAGACCATGTAAAGAAATGGACATGTCCTTGTTCTCAAGTATCTCATTGTTTAGCAAAGGGGTAATATTTCCATAGAAAGGGTAAAAAGGATCAGTATACAAATATATCTGATGTTTGTGTACCACCTCACATTTTCTCAGCTCACTTTAATTGTTTCTGCATCCATCAATCAGCTCACTGCATATGCAAACTGACAGCACATGAGCTGTATCAGGTATCTTCTGTCCTAGGCCATCTCTGACACCCAATGTGAATCCACAACATTCAGGCATGTATAGCCTATAAAAAGGCACACCACACACGTATATATAACCTATAAGAGTGAATATAGTCACACATGCATGACCTACAGAAGAGAAGAAATTGAAGACACTATTCCAGAAGAAGGAACAATAGCATGATCAAAGCTCAGAGGTTGGAAATATTATTTTATTTGGAGGAAGTCTTAGATGACATGATAATTTAGCTGAAATACAGTGTGAAGGAAACAAGGAAAAGAGAAAGAGTTTAAGTGTGAACTGTAATTACACTGTGTCTAGGTGACTTCACAGAGTAGGGGAGCTGAGGTTTGGATAAAGGTCCCATAGAAATGGTCTGATAACAAGTCTAAAAGTACAAGGTCATGGTGATTTAACATTTCTCAGTTCCATTACAGACTGTCAGAAGTAGCTAATACACATAATACAAATTATGTGATAATAAAAACAAGAATCTAACGAAAGTTAGTGAAAAATATATTTTAGTATTCTTACTACCTCAGTGACTGTGACCAGTACAGTATTATTATTCTTCAAATAATTCTATTAAATGAAAGCCTGAATTTACCCAAAATATATTAACATTCATTCACAAAAGTATAACTTAAAAGAACAGCTTTTAAAAAGCTTTAAAAAAGTATGCATATGCCTAAAACTGTGTTTGTAGTACACTGAATAATGGCCCCACAAAGATATGTCTAATTCCCAGAACCTGTGATGTGTGACTTTACATGTTTAAAGGGACTTTGGAGATGTGACTAAGTTAAGGATTTTGATACAGCGACATTTTCCTGGATTTTTGGATCTAATGCAATCATTAGATCTAACCTTTCTATGAGGTCAGAGTCAGAGAAAGATATGTAATAATAGAAGTAGAGGGACAGATTCAGAAAGAGATCTAGTACGCTGCTGGCACTAAAGAGCCATGAGCTAAGGAAGGGAGAATGCAGATGGCCTCTGGAAGCTGTAAAAAGGCAAGGAAATGGATTTTCACCATGGCCTCTGAAAGAAATGTAACACTGCTATCTTGACTGTGGTCCAGTGAAAATCATTTGAGATATCTAACCTCCAAAGGGGTTGTAAGATAATAAATATGTTGTTTTAAACTACTAAGTCTGTGGTATTTTGTAACAACAGGATAAGAAAAAATACCCTATGATCCAGCAATCCTTACCTTAGGGATAAATTCCAATAAAATATAATGGGTCCATTTAGTAATTTGAAAATAGATATTGAATTTTTTCTTACTCTTCTCCTTTAAAGGGTTAATGTATTTCCTCTTGTGTGGGTTAGACTTAGTGACTCATTTCTAATAAAGAGAATATGGTAGAAATAATGGGAGATAACTTGTGAAATTGTCAAATGGGTTCCTCTAGCTCTTTCTCTCAGAGATGAGTAGAGGAAGTCAGTTGTCAAGTCATAAAGACACTCAAGCAGCCCCATGGAGAGGCCCAATGCAAGGTACTGAGGCCTTCCGCCAAATAGACTATTTGAATGATTCATAAGACAGTCCTGAATTTTTGCCTCACAGAAAGTCTAAAATAGTTTATTTTTTGTTAAACCACTAAAATTTGGGATAATTCATTATGAAATCATATGTCACTAAAAAAGCCCACAAGGAATCATGTAAAAGAAAGTATATCCTACCAGTGTTTGTGGTAAAACAGATTTAGAGGGAACTTAGGGCTTTCACTGGAGGAATAGCACCAAGTACTACAGAATACTATACAGCTAAGTTAGCACCAGAAACTGGACAGACACAAAGTAAAAGATATTTTTAAAAACTGTATTAAGTTCTTCTGACTCACCATTTTAGAATAGGGATCTTTGCCATCAACCAAGACTGCTGGCAACTGGGAAAGAGCTGCCCCCATAACCAGAAGTAAGGTGAAAAGCCCCCCCACGCCAGACCCTCTCTGGCCATCAGTCGGAGCCCTGAGGGGGATCTGGCCACCACTGGGGCAGACCATGGGCATAGTAAGTGCCCTTCCGACTCGCCATTTTAGAACAGAGATCTTTGCATCAACCGAGACTGCTTGGAACTGGGAAAGGGCTGCCCCTACACCCAGAGATGAGCTGAAAAGCCCCCAACCAGAGCAGGATCTGGCCAACGCTGGGGCAGACCACAGGCGCAGGGAAGTGCCCTTTCGACTCAACATTTTAGAATAGGGATCTTTGCATCAATGGAGACTGCTTGGAACTGGGAAAGGGCTGCACCCACAGCCAGAGGTGAGCTGAAAAGCTCCCACACGCCAGGCCCCATCTGGCCACCAGTTGTCAGAGCCCAGAGGGGGATCCGGCCATCACTGGGGCAGATCCTGGGTTCAGGAAAGTGCCCTTCTGATTCACCGTTTTAGAATAGGGATCTCTGCTCAACCGAGACCGCTTGGAACTGGGAAAGGGCTGCCCCCACAGCCCGAGGTGAGCTGAAAAGCCCCCACACGCCAGGCCCCACTTGGCAGGGAGTTGGAGCCCGGAAGGGGATCCAAAGATTTGCAGCCCAGCGAGTGATCCTGCCACAACCACCTCCAGGGCAGTCTGTGGGACCTCAAGACACACCACTGGAATTAAACAAATACAGAAGGAGGAGATATTCTGTGACAGTGAGCATTAAATACTCATAGTACCAGTGCCCTACTGGACTTCTGGCATAAAAGTATTTGACTCGATTGGACCACCAGTTTCTGACATCCCAGAAAAAGCACACCAAACAGATGCCGGCCAGTACCAGCGACACAGTGTACCAATGCACAGGACAAATTAGAAAACAAGCAGCAAGGAGAAGGAAAACTACAAGCAACCAATCAAGTCCTCAGGGAAAAGACACACCAGAAAAAGAAAATCACTCGCCATGATGCAACGACAGTGCTTGGAAAAACTTCTGAGCCTGGCAGAAAAAGATTTTAAAATAGCCATGATTAAAAAACGGAAAAAAGTCAAAAATGATATGGGAAAAATAATCAACGTTCAGAGGAATGAATTGAGTCCCTAAAGAGGGAACTGAAAGAAATGCAAGAGATGAAAGGATTAATGGAGAAGCTAAAGAACTCTGGGAAAAGCAGTGAAAGCAGAATAGATGAAATGGAAGAACGAAAAAGCACTCCCGAAGACAGAAACAAAAAGAACCAAAACAGAAAAGGAAAAAGAAGTATGAAGGAAAAAGACTGAAGAGAGACTTCGGGAACTATCTGACTCCATGAGGAAAGGAAATATAAGAGTGATAGGAATCCCAGAAGGAGAGGAGAGAGACCTAGGAACAGAGAAAATATTTCAGGGAAACAGGATGGTTCAACATCCGAAATCAATGTAATCCAACACATCAACAAAGAGAAATACAAAAAACACATAATAATATCAACAGATGCTGAGAAAGCTTTTGAAAAAGTGCAGCACCCATTTATGATAAAGGCCCTTGAAATTCTCGGACTACAAGGAACATACCTCAACATCATAAAGGCCATATATGACAAGCCCATAGTGAATATCATTCTCAATGGTGAAAAGTTGAAAGCATTTCCATTAAGATACGGAACTACACAAGGATGTCCACTCTCACCACTGCTTTTCAATATATTACTGGAAGTCCTAGCCAAAACAATAAGAAAAGAGAAAGACATACAAGGAATCCAAATATGGAAGGAAAAAGTAAACCTATCACTATTCACAGATGATATGATGATATACATAGAGAACCCCAAACACTCCCCCAGAAAAACTAATGAAACTAATCAATCAGTTTAGTAAACTAGCAGGATACAAAATCAACACACAAAAATCAGTAGCCTTCCTATATACAAACAATAAATCTGAAGAAGAAGAAATAAAAATATCCATCCCTTTTATTATTGAAATAGAAACAAAATCAAATACTTGGGAATAAACCTAACAAAAGAGGTAAAGGACCTACACAAAGAAAACTATAAAACATTGTTAAAAGAAATAGAGGAAGACACAAAGAAATGGAAAGACATACCCTGCTCATGGATTGGAAGAATTAACATTATCAAAATGGCCATCCTACCAGAAGCAATTTACAGAGTCAACGCTATTCCAATAAAAATTTCAATGGCATTCTTCAAAGAAATAGAACAAATATTGATGAAAATCATATGGAGCCACCAAAACCCCTGAATAGCCAAAGCTCTCTGAAAAAAAAAAAAGAAGGGAATGGAGGCATCACACGCCCAGACTTCAAACTATACTACAAAGCCATAATCATCAAAACTGCATGGTATTGGAACAAGAACAGACACATGGACCAATGGAACCAAATAGAAAACCGAGAAATAAACCCACAGATTTACAGTCAACTAATCTTTGACAAAGGAGCAAAGAATATGCAATGGAACAAGGAAAGTTTCTTCAATAAATGGTGCTTGGAAAACTGGGTCTCTACATGGAAAAAAATGAAGCTTGCCTACTACTTTACACCATGCACAAAAACCAACTCAAAATGGATTAAAGAACTAGACTTAAGACCTGAAACCATAAAATACATAGAAGGAAATATAGGGGAAACACTACATGACATGCACATCAGAGACATCTTTACAGACACATCACCCAAAGCAGTGATAGTGAAGGCAAAGATAAACAGCTGGGACTGCATCAAATTAAAGAGCTTCTGTGCAGCAAAAGAGACAGAACCCAAAACAAATAGACATCCCACCAACTGGGAGAGAATTTTCGCACACAACACTAATGATAAATGACTGATCACAAAAATCTACAAAGCGCTGAAGAGTCTCAACAAAAACAAAGTAAAAATCCAGTCAAAAAATGGGCAGAAGAGCTAAAAAGGAACTTCTCTGAAGAGGAAATGCAAATGGCCAACAGGCACATGAAAATATGTTCAACATCACTTGTAATCAGGGAAATGTAAATCAAAACTGCAATGAGACACCATCTTACACTGGTGAGAATGGCACATATTAAAAAATCTAGCAACAACAATTGTTGGCGAGGATGTGGAGAAAAAGGAACTCTCCTGCACTGCTGGTGGGAGAGCAAACTGGTGCAACCACTACAGAAAGCTGTGTGGAGATTCCTCAACCTGCTAAAGATGGAGCTTCTATAGGACCCAGCAATTCCACTGCTAGGTATTTACCCAAAGGACACAGAATCATTAATTCAGAAAAGCACCTGCACCCCTATGTTTATAGCAGCACTATTTACAATAGGTAAGCTATGGAAAAAACCCAAATGCCCAAAAATAGATGACTGGATCAAGAAGATATGGTACATATACACAATGGAATACTACTCAGCAATCAAAAAAGATAAACTCATGCAATTTGCAGCAACATGGATGGAGCTGGAAGGGATCTTGCTCAGCGAAATAAGCCAGAAAGAAAAAGAAAAATACCGATGGTCTCACTCATAGCAGGAATTTAGAAAACCTAAATAAGGGACCAGGAGAAAGACTAATTATAATAAAGTAAAACTCAAATCAACAAGCAACTATAAGCCAGAGACACACTACGGGGGTGGGGGGTGGGGGAGTGGGAGGGGTTAGGAGGGATTATGGTCAAAATAAGGGGGGTAGGAATTGTATGGGGACTATAACCAAGATGGAAAAGCATATATGGTGCAAAAATGAGCAATGATGTAAAAAATATATAAAATAAAATATAAAAAAAAATTTCGTTCATAGAAAAAAAAGTATTCAGTTAAAAATATAAAAAAATGTAAATTAGAAACAAATTTGAATATATACCCAGAGAAAATGACAGCACAAACTCAAACATATATTTTTATACCCATGTTTGCCATATATTATTCATAACAGCCAAAAAGTAAAACCAATTCAAGTGCCCATCAATAGATTAAATAGATAAACAAAATGTGGCATATACAAACAATGGAATATTATTCAGCCTTATGAAAGGCAGGAAATTCTAACACATGCTACAACATGAATGAACCTTGAAGACATGCTAAGTAAAATAAGCCAGCCACAAAAGGACAAATATTGTATAGTTCTCTTATATGAAATTCCTTGTGAGTAAAATTCTTTGAGACAGAAAAGAGAATGGTAGTTGCCAGGGACTGGGAGAAAGGGAAAATTGGGAATTAAGAGTCTAATAGGTAAAGAGTTTTAGTTGGGCATATGAGAAAGTTCTAGAAATGGATGGTTACACATTCACAACACTATGAATGTATTTAATACTGTATACTTTCAAATGGTTATATAGTCCATTTTGTTATATTTTTATCACAGTAAAAATGCCTCATTAACGGTGGGGGGAAACAAAATATTTCACAAAAATTAATGCATATTTTACAACACATTTGAGTAAATGCTCATAAGGGGAGTAGAAATAGGCATGCGAATAAAGTGGTGCATTTACATGAGCTTGTTTACTGGAAAAAAAATCTCATTGATAGTTAGACAAAGACTTTATTAGATAAAGTGAGGATTTGAACCCTGGAAGCAGTTTGACAGTTATTACTCTGTCAAAATTCTCCCAACTGTCAGAATTCTCCCAAGAAACACAAGTTTGAATTCAGTTTACAAAGGTAGGAACAGTGAGTGACTGATAAAAAAAATTTAATTATTTTTGACAGAGTGGGGAGTTGGGGGTATCTGGTGCTTCTGATTCTAAACTGTCTGGGCCTAAAGATATGCTGATGCTATCTATACACTGAGAAAAGCATCCTTCCTTTCTAAAGAATGCATTGCAGAGATGCAAAGGTTGGGTTGTTAAATCTTCTTTATTTGGCTTCTTGGTCATTAGTATTGGTTGAAAGGCCGGCTGACTTCAAGCAGCTGATTCCTGTATAATACAGGGGGTGTTGGCTTTGTCAATGCAGATGACTTTGTTCTCTTGTCTGCTAGACCAGAGAGCAGGGTTCCAAGAAAATGTAATATGATCATCGTGTGATGATGTAATAATTTGATTTACGGAAACAATTTCAAGAACTGATCTATTACATTACATGTGAAGTGCCACCTATATCTAAACGACAGTTGGTATACCTTTTCATCTAACAGTTGGCCCTAGAGAAATCAAGAACCAGACTACTGACTATAGAAACAGAAAATCTAGAAATCATCTAATCTCATTTTACATTTAGGACACTTAATACTTCCTGGGTAATTTACTTTTTAGAGTTACCTGTGATTCCAAAGAGATTTTACAATAAAGCACAGTATTTCAAAGAGCAAACAACTTTATTCCTGTAAAATAGAAGATATTTCAGATGTAAACCTTGAAAGATCCTAAGAGTAGCCAATGCAATCTGCGTTTAACTGGCAATAACATTTAACACCGTTCTATTGTAAGTTTCTTAGAGATAAGTTTCCATGTCTTACTTGACTCCCTAGCAATTTTCATAGGTCTGGCTTTAAGTAGGTACCCAAATAGTAGTGAATATGTTTCCTTAAACATCTTTCATTTTCTCTAAATCAATTTAATACCCTCTCTCATCCTGTGAATTCAGTAAAGTTTCACTCAGACTGAGTTTTTAGAAAGGGTGGGAGAGGCCAAAATTAAAGAGAACAATTAACATAAAAAGACTGGTTAAATTATGATAATTTGTGAAGTAAAAAGAGAATATTAAAAATCCACAAAGCAATTAATTCACAAAAACATCAATAAATGATTGAGTTCACAGGCATACTTACAAATATTTAACTTTTGAATTCTTTAATAGTTTAATTATGGCATCATCAATTACTAACAAGCAATTTACAGACCACTAAAGTCAATATAGTTTCATATTACATATTTCATACCTGTAATAAAGGGAAAGAAACCAACTTTTCTTATTTTAGTTGTTGGTTTCTTAATTATGAAAAATATCTATGTTCTATTTAGGATTGTTCATATGATTAACACAATGATCTTTAAAAACATGTGAATGTCATGAAAACTGCTCTCTCCCCATTTGCTTATCAGCAGTATTTTACAAAGTGTTCTTCCATCATAGTTAAAAAGCCATAACCAAGTAAGATTACATTTGATGAACGGTTCGTTGATGATTTATACAGCTTTTCAAGTAATTTCTGTTACATATTATTCTGCATATTATGTAATAAAGAAACACTGTAAAACAGTTTTATGGAGCTAGAATAAAACAGATGACTTAAATTCATTACACCTTTATACATGACCTTGGATAAAGTCACAAGACACCTAACTAGGAAAACTCTAATATTTAATACAATCAAACAAAAAATGCTACACTGAACGGCTGAAAAGGCAATACATATAAAAGCAAGAATTATAAGTCCTCAAGGAGTATATTAATTGGGGTTGAAAGAACTGAATGGTATTAACTATTAAATTTCATTTGAAATCTTAATGTGATATCTTCAATTCTAGCTGTAGCTTCCATCAGATTTTAAAACTGATCTTAAAGGCTATTAATTCTGATATCCATAGTCTAAATGATTTCTAAAGCAGAAATTTTAAATAAAGAATAAAATTGCTTGACTTCATCAATGAAAACTTTACACAGTCTTATTTATTCAGGTTTAATTTTTCATTACCTTGAAATAAATTACTGAAACAAAATTATAGATTCTATAAAACTTTCTATACATTAGCACTATTTAAGAGACACTGTCGTTGATCCTGGAGGACTTCACAAAGTCACTGCCATCCTGCAGGGAGTAGGGAGGCATTGCAGGCTGGCTATCATAAAAATACAGAAAGATAAAACACTTAAAACTGTATTCAATCCAAAAACATGTTCTTAGCTATTTAAGGAGATAAATATAATGAAAACACTTTATACCAAAAATAGAGAATTCACTAAACAAAAATATCTCTAAAAGAAGCGACATGGTGCTTTAATTTAAAATAGTCACCTATAGACTTTATTCAGTGACATCTAAAATTAAGCAAGGAATAACATAAAATTAATTAATACAGCTCTTAAATACTAAGCCTATGAAAATTTATTACTATAATTCTCACAAAGTAATTTATACTAAAAGTAATTTACTCTTGAATAACCTAATTAATGCCACAAAGCTACACTAACAAAAGAAAAGAACTGCTGCTTCATACATAATTTATTAAGATTTCCAACAGGATTTAGAAGCAAAGAATCTGAGCATCTTTTTTGTGATGCAGAATCAAGAATCTGATACAGTCCACTGTCAAAGCATTCAAAGCTTGATATTTTTCCTACTTTAAAAAACAAAATATTTTTTCTCTGCTTGGGTTACAATTATAAATTATGGTTTCTTGTAAATGGACTTCTACCACCAGCTTCACTGCAAGGTTTAATGCCCTGCAGTGCTTTTCAGTCTAATAGAGGGAGAAACGCACTACTGCAGTCATCTGCAAAAGCCACCACCACTGCGTCTTGTAACTAACAAAGACACTAGCATCTCCTAGCCATCCTATTCACGGGGAGTTCTCTTAAACATGTGTCAAAAGCAGATACTTTTGGTGACCAAAATTTCATCCATCAACCAAAATCATCACTCAATCTCTGCAGTACCTGCCTCCTCTTCCTCTTCTTCCAATAGTCCTTTCCACTGGGTTCACATCAGTCATCATCAGCTTTGTATCCTCTCTTGGCTACCACTACATGTATCTTTGTGGCTGGTGAGGAAAAGAAGCCTTTCAAAGGGCTAGAGCTTTTGCTCCTCGTCATGAATATGCTCCATTCTTTGTTGTCCTCTACCCGTTTCCTTAGATACTGTTATTCTACTCTACTTGTCAACAGGCATTATAAAAACAAAACCTCCTCCTAGCTTCAAAAACAGCTCTTTTTCACCAGACTCCTCTCAACACTCCTACCCCTCCCCCCTTCTTCCTCTCCTGTCAAAACCCCTGGATCAGCAGCACAGGAAATCCATTTCCCGTGCTGCAGCAGGGGAGTGGGAGGGAGACGCCCCTGCCTCCTCACTTGTTATGTGGCAGACGACCCTGTGCCCAAGGAAAGGTCATGAATTTCAGACAGTGCAAGGGGAAATGAATCCCCTACCCCCTCACCCGCAGCAAGACGAGCCATCGTGGCTCCAACACCTACCCCATTTCTGAGTCCAGCAGCACCTCCATTCCATCTCCAGTGACACCCAGGCTGGCTGCGCCAATACAGCCACATGTCGGTCACATGTGCTTGCGCACAGCCAATGAATGGGCTGGCAGCCGATGGGAATGGGGAGTGTCCTGGTCCGCATCCAGCGGATTACACAGCCCTTCTTCCCGACCTGCATTCAGCACTCAGCAGACGCAGGGCCCCGCCCCGCCACAACGCAGGAGCCCTAGCCATCACCCCCATCCAGCACCAGCACCAGCACCAGCACCAGCACCAGCACCAGCACCCTGCACTGCCCTTATACTCAGGCAACCACTGGGAAGCTGACATGCTAAATAGGGTGGGGTGAGGGAGCATAAACCAGAATGATTAACATGAGATGCTAGAGTTGGATGGGTAATAAATTACATCGCAATCGCTAAAATTTACATGTTTGCAGCATAAACAAAATTCTATTGTATGTATTACAAACGAATAATACGGATCAATAATAAATCACACCTCAATCGCTAAGATTTACGTTTTTGCAGCAGAGAAACCGAATTCTATTATATGTATTACAACCAATAATTTCACATTAAAATTTTTTTTTGAAATCACATGAAATGTGTTTCAATTAAAAAAAAAAAACAGTTACCAGAAAAGCTATGATGCAGAGTGGTTCAGATATGAATCATGGAGTCATGAGGTCTGGGTTGAATCTACTGCTGCTTACTAGTTATGTGATTTTAGTTAAAGACTCTGCTTCAATTGTCTCTATAAAATGGGAAATAGACTGGAGGAGCTAATATATAAGAAGCAACAATTTAGGAAAGTCCCTGATTCAGGAAGTGCTGTTAGTTTACTACTAATCTGAGGCTTGATCTATTTCTAATCTAAAAGGTTACTTAAAAAATTTTAAATAAAGAGTATTTTAAATAAAGAGTAATTTAAATAAAGAGTACCTTTCCTTAATCTTTCACATACAAGCATGAAAAGCAAGCAATTAAACAGTAAAATGGGAGCAATTCCATATTATTAAAGTTATATATTAGAAAAGCAATGGACATATAGCAAAATGGTCATAGATATACACCAATAAATGTAATAGCGATTACCCTTGAAAGGTAAAATTATAGAGTGATTTCTGCTTTTCCTTTGTGCTTCTGGATATTTTTCTGTCTGCCTCTATATTACAGTGACTGGTAAATTGCAAATACTCCCTAAATATTTACAGAACAAATAAATCCACATATTACTAGTAATTAAAAAAATTACATGTTCAAAGTTTATATATATTTTAGGATTTTTTATTTATTCATACATACAAGAACCAGGATACAGGTCAGACGCACAGGAAGGTGAGAGGATTCACCAGAGACAGAATGGGGAATAGAACAGGCAGACTGAGTGAAATACACTGCTGAGGGGAGCAGCAGGCGAGACAGGAGTCTGCCGCGCCATGTGGGATTGTTGCCAGCCGGCCAGGATTGTGGACAGCTTCACAGCGCTGAGCTCAACCGTCTGCGCCACCAGGGGAGGTCCAAAGTTTAAAGATATTTAGAAACAATTTCTCTTCACATTTGAAAAAAGGAAACGTGAATTAATTTGATTCTGTCTTAAATATCCCTTTTGTCAGGATGACCTAGTTTTACAAAAGGCTTTCAAGGTACTCTTACTGAAAGTGCATGACTCACTAAATAGAACTTAATTATTTAAATAGTCAATGTGACAAACTTCAGACTAATTTCTGGATAAGTGTCCTTCAAAACAAAGAACATATTTCAGAAGCTCCTAATACATTCATACAATGTACAAATGAATACACTGTAAAAAGTACATTTAGAATTTCCTAAAAATAACTTCATACTACCCCAAGAAACAACTAAGTCTATTTACTTTTAACCGAGACTACAATACAAGCTATTATTTAGTAGACCACTCTGTAGGCAAAATATTTGCTTAAATTTTTACTATATGTATTACAGAAGTTAGTGATTCAAATGACATGTATTTAAAGAATACTATGACAATTACATGTTCATTTATCACTATGATTCAAATCTAAAAGCAAGCCAATCTGGGCCTCCCTGGTAGTGCAAGGGGTTAAGTCACAGTACTAGGAAGCTATCCGCAGTTACTGCAGCAAGAGTTTAATTCCCAGCCACGGAGCTAACCACATGGGGCAACAGACCACTCTGTCTCACTCACTGCTCCCCTCAGCAGTGCATTTCAGTCGATCTGCCTGTTTTTTCCCACTCTGTCTCTGGTGAATCCTCTCATTCCCAACACCTCTGGCCTGTACCCCACTTCTTATATACATAAATAAATCTTTAAAAAATAATAAATAAAATAAAAGCAAGCCATCTAAAAATGACAATTTACAGTATTGCCAACTAAACTCTAAGCTTTTTATTTTTTGGAGGGTTTTGATTTAATATTCATTTATTTACTTTTTATTGAAAATGTATCATATTTTATATTCTTGTTCACTTTTTCATAATACAGTCTTTCTCCCCTTAGGTGTGATCACCATAGTTTACCCACCACCAACACACCATTGTTCAGTTAAGATTTTTAAACTGGTTTCCTCAGAATGTCCACAAAATTTTGGTTTCAATTTTATTTTTAAAAATATATTTCATTATTTTAAACAATATTATTAAAAACATAATCAAAATGCATTGAGTCAAATTTGTAGACATCAGGTCACTGAGCATTAATTTGTACTACTAGATTTTTATATATTGAAGACTAAAGTTCTGGTCATCCCTATTTTAAAATATAATTTACAATATACATAACATGCAATAAAATATTTTCTGATTAAAAATTAAAGAGTTGTATGTGAAGGCCATTGTAAAACTACACTGACAAACATGCCCGATTTCAAATACTGATGTTTATTATGACAAGTTTGACTGTTTTGAGTAAATGTTATATGAACATATAATTCATGTTTTAAAAATAACCTTTTGAACCTTTTGCAGGTTAAATAATTAATGACTAAATAGGATTAACAGAATTTTTAATGTCTGAAAATTTGCATACTATTTTAACAAAGATATATCTGACATAATTTAAAACTTATTTTATTTTATTTATTTTTTAATTTTTTTTAAGACTTATTTTTATTTATTTATTTATTTATACAAGCACTGGGTACAGTCAGAAGCACGGGAGGGGGAGAGAATTCACCAGAGCCAGAGCGGGAGCAGAGCAGGCAGAAGTACTGAAGTACACTGCTGAGGGGAGCAGCGGGCGGCAGGAGAGGTCTGCGCAGCTATGTGGGACCCTCCTCTGGAGGCCGGGGAGCAGCCGGGGATCAAACCGGCGCTACAGAGGCTGTGGGCAGCTTCGCAAGCCAGCGCTCAACCACTGCGCCACCGGGGAGGCCCTTAAAACTTATTTTAAAAACAGATGAAGAATATGGGCAGCAATATTAAGTAATATAAAATGAGTTATGATTAGCACTTCTTTCAGTTCTCTTAATTGATTCTTGTGCTGTGTCAACACTTTTTCTCTTTATTGAAGACATTAGGTAAAGAAAGATTTATGCCTCTGAAGAGAACAAGTTTTTTCCCTTCAAAAGTAATAACTATGTATTGAAAAATCATTTGAGTGTAAATCTAACTTCTCCAGGTGCTGAGTCATTAAGTACAGCTAAGATTCATTAAAACTTTCCAATCTTTACTTATACTGGGTTATGATATGATGAAAAGACACAGGACGAGAATCAAATGGGTCATATTTTCAAGGTCAAACTACTTATAAAGACCAATTCTATCTTTTGTTTTCATGGGTCATAGGAAGTAGTTAAAATGTTGCAATGACAACAGAATTTTTTGTGATATATAAACTAAGTGAGAGCTAAGAGTCTTCCATCTTCCAATAAGCTGGATTTTATCTGTTTGTTCAGGGAGGAAGTTTCTTACATGTTCCTAGTATTAAAAACAGAATATTAGCTTTTTTCCCCTCTACCCTTCCTCCTCTCTAATGAGCAAATATCAAGGTATTTTTTGATTCTTGCTCAAGAATATTACATGGCTTTACAAGGCTGACAGTGGAACTGAGATAGTTTGGAGTTTGTGTTGTACCCTGAATGTCAAGTTAACTTATCTTCCTACACTAAAGTTTCCTAAATGTATTGTTTCCCATGGCTTCCATAACAAATTATTACAAATGTCATGGCTTAAAACAACAAAATTATCTTGTGGTTTTGTAGTTTCAAAGTCCAAAATGAGTCTCAATGAGTTAAAATCAAAGGCTATAGCCCCTTCCTGGAAGCTCTAAGAAAGAATGTTTTCTCGTCCTTTCTAGCTTCTAGAGACCAATTATAATTCCTTGTTTTAAGGCCTACTTACTCCATCTTCAAAACTAACAACAGGTTGAGTCCTCAACTTGCAGCACTCTGACCGTGTTTATCATTATCTATTTGATTTTATCTGTTCTGCTTCCTTCCTCCAATTTTGAGGACTCACTCTAAAGACACTGATGCACCTCAATAAATCCAGAATAATCTTCCTATTTTTCAGGTTACCTCATTAGCAATCTTAATTTCCATTTGTTAAGTAATCTATTGTTGGCTTAAGGTGCAAATGCTAAGCCTATGAATGACATCCTAAATGAACTCTACTCCCTAATGTTTTCATGGACTAGAACCCATGTTGAAAATATCTCAGGCACCAAGGACTACAACTCCCAGCATGCCATCAATCTGACTTTCTGAAGGGGGGGGTGAGGGGTGGGGGGGTGCAGGGAACTAGGGGTGGAATAAAGCACTATGCTTGCCATATAAGTGAACACCTGTGGGCTTGGCCCTTCTAGTTTTGACTTCCACCCAGAAGTTGAAAGAGATACAAGGAGAGACATGTAGAGACACTTAGAAGAGATATATTGGTGAGAGACATGAGGAGGCTGCTCCTAGTTCTTTGCAGAGACAAATGATGTGATAGCTCATTCTGCCCCAAATCTCTGGGACCCATGTTGTGGTCCTAACTCCTTTCTTGGGTCCCTGCCAACGTACCTTAGACTTGTGAGAAGCTTTCAGACCTCAGCAGACCCATTTTAGGCTAAGCCAGTTTTACTAGGTATTTGCCCATGAAAGGTATTAGTAATTTTATTGCTGTTGTGTGAGCAGATGACTGGATCCCTTTCAGAAAGTACAGCCCTTAGTTTGGGGCCCTCAGGTACCCTTCAGTCATATGCTAAACTAACATATTCACATGTTCTGGTGATTAGGAAGTGGACACCTTTGGGAAGCCATTATTCTGCCTATTACAGCTTTATTTCCAGTTACTTCAGCACTTGTATACTAATAACACTCTAATCAAACTAAACAATTAACCATTTCTAAAACTTTTCTTAAATAGACAGCCCTTTACCTTTTCAATGATACAGTAGGAGGCTACAGCATATGAAGATTGGAGACTGCAGGTTAAAGTTCTGAATATCTCATTTTGTAGCTTTATAGATCAATCACTTAACAATTCTAAGACTAACAATTCTAAGACTTGACTGTTTAAATGTAAAATGAGAATATCTGTTTGGCTCATTTTACAGGGCTGTTGAAAGGATCAAATGTGTAATTGGGAACAAACAAATTGTGAAATACTTTTAAAAAGTAAGATTATTAAAAACTATTGGTTCAAAATAAAGTTCAATGTAAACATACATTTCCATGTAATAATCTATCAACCTCCACTGCATCTATCTTTTAAGTACAGAATTTTTACCCTTTGTGTGTATATCTCCTTTCCCATTCCTGACTGGAAGAAGCTTCAGGCAACAGCCACATCTGATTTTATCTTGCATGTCACATAGTATATAATCACAATATTTTGTACAACCAGGTGTTCATTAAATACTAGTTTAAGGAATGATTTAAAATTAATCTCCAAAGGGCAGCAATGCAGACACACTTAGATAATTGTAGAGCAGGTGCTAAATGACTATTACTGCAAAATACAACTCTCTACACAGAAAATGGATGTTTTAAATAAAACCCCAGACCTTAGAGGTGAGTAAAATTTAATATAGTCTTGAGACTAAGTTTCTGAGGTCTGGTGGCTGCATAATAGAATCATTTGAGGAGACTGACACCATAAATTGGAATCTCTGAGGCTGAAGCCCAGGTATTTGTTTAATGCTGCCAAGACTAAGAAGTAACAAGTACTACTCTAGCTTCTGCTGTCAAAGCTCCCACTTCACTCTGGTGGGGAGGCCATATGCACACAAAAAAGAGGCTCAACATCACTAAACTTCAGGGAAATCAAAATCAAAATGACAATGATGTGGTGAAAAAGGAACCTTTGTGCACTGCTGGTGGGAAAGTAGATTGGTGCAGCCACTATGGAAAATATTCTGAAGTTCCTTTAGAAATTAAATACACAACTGTCATATGATCCAGCAATCCCACAACTAGATACTATCTAAAGGAAATGTAAACAGGATATGAAAGTGATACCTACACTTCCATTTTACTGTAGCATCATTCTTAATAGCCAAGATGTGGAAATAACCTAAGTGGGGAGTGGCTGAGTGAATAAAAATTATGTAGTATATATACAATATAATGTTATTTAGTCATGAGAAAGACGGAAATCCTGCCATTTGAAACATGATAGACCTTGTGGATAATGTGCTCAGTGAAAAATGCTAGACAGAAAAAGCCAAATACTGCATGGTAGCACTTATAGGTGAACTCTAAACAAAAAGTGAAATCCATAGAAACAAAATTATCACATAAGATATATAATTTTATACACATTATGTAATATTAAGTGAAAATGTAGAACACTGTATGCTTAATATGATACCAATTAGCTTTTTCTTTCTTTAATGTATTATATATTTGCACAGAGAAGATCAGGAAGAGGGAACCAAAATACCAACCGTCCTCCTTGGACAACGGATTGCATAAATTTTAATTTTTCTGAATTTTATAAAATTTCCATAACCTAACACGTTTCTTTTTTTTTTTCCCGAGTTAAATACTTGGGGCCTCCCCTGGTGGCGCAGCAGTTGAGCGCTGGGCTGCGAAGCTGCCCGCAGCCTGTGCAGCATCGGTTTGATCCCCGGCCGCTGCTGGAGAGGGTCCCACATGGTGCACAGACCTCTCCTGCCGCGCCCGCTGCTCCCCTCAGCAGTGTATTTTGTCAGTCTGCCTGTTCTGTTCCCTGCTCTGGCTCTGCTGAATTCTCTCACCCTCCCGCACTTCTGACTGTACCCAGTCCTTGTATAAATAAATAAATCTTTTAAAAAAAAAAAGTTAAATACTTTTTAGTTGGACACATATGAAGTCACAGCATTTGAGGGAGAGATATTAACATTTATTTCTTACCTAACATATTGTCAAAGGCAGATTCACATTTTGTGGGGTCAGGAGCGTATACATATTGATAAGTTGGGTGGGTGCTTTATTAAGGAAAGCACAAATTAACTCACAATTTCTAGGGCTGCTGCAAGGGCCTAGAAAGGGGCCATCCAATTAGGTGAGTTAAACTTCTTGAGTTTCATAAATTTGCTTCTAAACTAGTGGCAGACATTATGTGGAACAAATAAATAACCTCATCTAATCATAATAAAAATTCTGTAGAGATTGAAAACAAAGAAATAAATCACTGTTCATGCATTGAGAACTGAGAATTATAGGAATTAAAAAAGTCATCCAAGCCCAAACACAATGAAGTGGCAGTCTTAACTCCTAAACCAGTTTTAATCAAACTGCTCCACCTCCAGGACTCATGGGCATTCCCTACACATGGTTAGATCTACTAGTGTTATCTCCCAGACTTGCTTATACTTCTTCAGGTTCTCATGCCTCATTAAAAGTTAACTTGTTCAATTATTATCATCCTGATGACCATAAGAGAACCTGGCCCTACAGTAATAGATGCTCAATAAGCATTTATTAAATGAACACATTTTTTTATAATCAGAGTAAATAAAGACAAGAAAACTCAGTTTTGAAAATGTCTATTTGGAATCCACAATCCACTTTCTTTACCCCCAAATTTTTTATAACTGAGTTATTTCTGATTTCTCTATGCGATATTCAGGATACAATTTCTTTAAATACAGAAGACAATTTTATGTTAATTTAAATAACAAAGAGAAACAGTCTGGGGTTGTTTTATAGAGATGTGACAAATACAAGGTAATGCCAGATAGTGGGCATAGTAGAAAAACAGAATGACTCAAAAATGGTTATGTGGAATTAATTCTGCTTAACTGTCCTTATATGAAGTTCAATATGTTAAATATATTAGGTTAAACATGCCCTGGTATTACTCTAGTGAATATGCTACACTATGTGATAAAAAGGATGTGGCAGAGGGCCTCACCGGTGGTCCAGGCAGTTGAGCGCACTGCTGTGAAATTGTTCGCAGCCTCTACAGTGCCAGTTCGATCCCCGCCAGCCTCGGAACAACCCACATGGCGAGCAGACCTCTTCTGTCTCGCCCGCTAATCCCCTCAGCAGTGTATTTTGTCAGTCTGCCTGTTCTGCTCCCCACTCTGTCTGTCTCTGGCGAATCCTCTCACCCTCCCGCACGTCTGGCCTGTAACCTGGTTCTTGTATAAATAAAATCTTAAGGAAAAAAAAAAAAAGACATGAAACACAATTTAAAAAAAAAAAAAGGATGTGGCAGATACAATTAAAGGTTATTAGCTGACTTTAAAATAGGGAGATTTTCCTGGGTGGGCCCCATGTAATCACAAGAGCCATGAAAAAGCTAAATCACCATTGGTTTCCCTGTGAATTTAGAATGAACTTCAAATTCCTTCCCTTGGTTTACAAGTCACTGCATTATCTACATCCTATTCTGCTCCAGCCTTCCAGCTTCTTGTGCCTTTGCACTTGCCTTTTCTTCAGTCTCCAGAACTCAAATGATTGCTCTTTGGTATCACTCAGATCTTGGAATATCATATCTTCAAAAAGATCTTTCATGATCACCTTATCAGCACTGTTATAATCCTGAAACTATCACATCATGTTTTTAATCATCAAATCATTTAAGATCTCAAAAACTGTCTATTTAATTTTATGTCCTCCTTATCAGTTTCCCAAAATGAAACTTAAATTCCATGAGAAAAGGAACCTAGATTCTTGTGCAATGCTGTTTCCTCTACAATTAGAACCTAACCTAATGTGCAGTAAGAATTGTGTACATATTAATGAAAAATGAAGATGATATAAAGACATGAATTTATAATGTAGCTGGGGACCTAATATATTTACAACATAACTTTTAATACACAGCAACATATGTATCAAAAGATGGAAGATGAGATCATTTCCTGCTAGGTAATGATGAAAGATTCAAAATAAAAGGAGCATCAGAACTAGCCATGAAACATTTAAAGCACAAGGGGTTAAGACGCAACCTGTGGGGCTGTCCGCAGCCACTGCAGAAAAGTTCCAGGATACCCACATGAAGCAGTAGACCTCTCCTGGCCCACCAGCTGCTCCCCTCAGCAGGTATTTCAGTAGATCTACCTGTTCTGTTCCTCAGTCTGTCTCTGGTGACTCCCTCACCCCAGACCTCTGGCCTGTACTCCAGTTCTTGTATGCATAAATAAAGAAATCTAAAAAAAAAAAAAAAAAAAAGGGAATTTTTCAGGTGAAAGAATTCAACCTTGTCTGTTAGGTTAAAAAATTTAGGCGTCATCGTGTAGATAATGAAAAACACAGGTGCTTCAAATAAGGAAATATGCAGTTAGAGCAAGATCCACGAAAATCAATAGGACTAGTTTGCATTTCCTATTCAAGAAAAGAAATAATCAGAAATCATGCCTACTACCACTAGTTAAAGTTCAAATTGATGGTCAAAAGCTGTTCAACTAGAAAATATGACAGGTAAAAACACTAAGGTTTTATTTTATTTGATGTTATATTGGCAATTTTGACAACGCAGCTATAGTATTAATAAAACATAAATCCAAAACTACCTTTTGCAAACATTTTACCTAATCAATACTTAAATATTTGCATATAAATAGGGAAAAAGTTTTCCTAAATTCCTAACATGCCCTAATCTTATAAAATTTCAGTTTTAGGACATCCAATGTTATCCTACTTTCAAAAAAATAAATAAGATTTTTTTTTTATCTTTTAAGAACTAAATGTTGAAAAGAAGATTTTTATGCTAGCCTGTTTTTTTAAAAGTATGTCTTATTTAATGTTTTATACTTTGGTATTTACTGAAAACCTAAAACAGCTAAAAGACTGGTCCCAAAGGTATAATTTTACAAGCTTATAAACTCTATTAATACAGGTAACACTTTTTTTTTTAAAAAAAGATTTATTTATTTATTTTATACAAGAACCGGGGTACAGGCCAGATGTACAGGAGGGTGAGAGGATTCACCAGAGACAGAGCGGGGAACAGAACAGGCAGACTGACGAAATGCACTGCTGAGGGGCACAGTGGGCAGGGCAGAAGAGGTCTGCTTTGCCATGTGGGACCCTCGCCAGCTGGACGGGATCAAACTGGCACTGCAGAGGCTGCCGACAGCTTCACAGCATTGCGCTCAACCCACTGCGCCACCGGGGAAGCCCCATACAGGTAACACTTGTGACTTATGGTCACCAAAACAGTACCAAATGTTTATAGTATCATGGTGAATTCAGGGAAGAGGCATACAGAGATGAGTTTATTTTTTAAAGTTTTTCTCCCAGGAAAACATGATTAAAAGTTACCATCACTTTAATCTTTAAAATATCATAAAAACATCATAAATTATTTAACAAAGCACTTATCAATTCACAACACACAAATTTAGCATTGAAATACATGAGAATTAGTAAAGAAAACCTCCAAATAAAAACAAAATTTGGAATACATTAAAGAATATACAATCTAATAATGGCATTTACACTTTGTTACACCTTTAAACCAAATGCCAATATCCCCAAATTCCTAATTTGGATGATGCACATGGTATTGCCTAATTTTATCCCATTTTCTTCCATTTTGATTATCTTCCCTATGTCTTTTTTTAAAGATTTATTTATTTATGCATACAAGAACTGGGGTACAGACCAGAGATGTGGGCATTGAGAGGATTCACCAGAGACAGGTGGGGAACAGAACAGGCAGCCTGACTGAAATACACTGCTGAGGGAAGCAGCAGGTGAGACAGGAGAGGTCTGCTGAGCCATGTGGGTTAGCTAGCTCCCTGGCCGGGGATCAAACTCATGCTTGTAGTGGCTGCAGATAGCCTCATAGTACTGCTTCTTACCCCCTGCACTACTAGGGAGGGCCCCCCCCCTTTGTCTTTTTTTACTGCTGAATTTTAAATATAAAGCAAAAACAGACTATAACTTAAATTTATTAAATAGGAAAAAAAAACAACCCTACTAGCATCAACCAAATCAGAAAACATTAGGTGACTTGGATTATCCAAATAGCACCTAAATACATATTCATTTTAAGAATTAGAAGGAGTCACCAAGTAAAAGATTTCGAAGTGAAAACTCAGTATTATGTTCTAAAAGGGGAGAGAGAAAACCAAGACAAATTGAAACCCCCTCTTTCAATACAGATTACTGGTTTTTAAAACTGAAATTTCCTTCATACCTCTCTACCTTCACCCATGACTACGCAACTATACCACCTATAATCCAACCACCTGGAGTCCTGTGTACTCACCACCAACTCATTGAACTCACTAGTTTGTCTCCTACAAGACTCTAGTCCCCACTTTTTCATCTAACTAATGCTGACTCATTTTAGATGGCAATTCCCTAAAGATTCCTCTCTTTTTGACAGTTAGATCCTCTCTCCCCCTATGTTTCCAGCTAAAGCTTACCAACTATCTCACTTACACAAACTTGGAATTGCTTATTTACTTACCTTTCTTACTAAGCTTCTGAAGACAAGACTCCTGTCATCATTGTATTCTCAACTAATAATCTACATAGTCCACCAGTTATAAATTATAAATGAATTATAATATGAATGAATTACTTCTCATGTCAAAATCCAATTCTGTGAAAATGTCTCTATTCCAAAAGTACTTAAATTTACTATCAACTCAGAGCTATTCCCCCACTAACTACACAAACAGTGTTCCAGATAGCTAGTAGAGCTTAAGTTTTTGTTCAGTGAATGAAGAGAGTATTCCTTGAAAAGCACCAATGAGAAAAGCAGCAGTACAGGACAGACTGCTCATTTCTTATTTATTTCTTCATCTTAACTAATAATAATACACCACAAGGCTCTAAAAACAGTTTGTGTTTTCTACAGGATTAGGGATAGGGAGCAAAATTAAAATACTAAATGTTTCCCAGGCAGCCTCTTATCCCAACTTCCTAAACATCTTTTCATCCAATTTTATTCTCATCTCTAACAATTACTCCCTTTACTCCCATGAAACTGGAGCCCTACCAGGTGCCTAGATGCAAGAATATTTATTACCTGAAAAAAGAATTGGGGGAAGGGGTAGTATGAAGGAAATGTTTTAATCCAGGGTAATATTTTTTATACTTTGGATATTAAATACCAACTATCAAGGTATGATATATGATTTGCAAATAGAAGAGATGAAATATTGCTGATGGAAAAATTGAATGCATTTCCCTCTAGGACCAGTGTTACTCAATACTATACATGGTAGTTATAGGACTTAACATTACTTATGGATTAAAGGACCAGTGGGCAGGGCTGGGGACTAATCATTACTGTCAATACTAGGACCATATCAAATGTTTGGATTTTTGTACTGGATATTCCTCTGAGAGTTCCCCTTCCTGCAAAAGGAAATGTGATGTACTGTTTAACATATTTAATATAACAGCATTGAAATTTATGTAAGTAAAATAATCACAGTATACGATATATTGTTGTACTAAAAATACAACAGGACTAATATGTCAACTAATCTAACTTCAAGCTCTTCAATTAACATTCTCTTCACCTATTTATCTTAGCTGAAATCTAATGACACCACTTTCTTTGCAACTTTCCAAGGAGAGATTTTTCGCTTCTCACATCTCCTGTACTTTAGACCAGGAGATTGGAATGCTGAAGGAGAAGGTTAAGAATGCACTCCTTCCACTCAATAACCATTTCCAAAACATTTTTCCAATTTTTTTTTTTTTTAAACACTCAAGCTTTTTCAATAGACTTTTCAACTAGGCAACTACTGGTGCCACCAGCACTCTTCTCCATTTATTTTTAATTGAAACATAAGTGATATATTCCATTTTAGCGTTAGGTATACAAATAATAATTCAATTTTGTTTACATTGTGAAAAGATTATAACACTAAGACTATTTACCATCTTTTCCTAGCAACTCTCAAATATGCAATGTCATATTATTAATTATAGTCCTCATGCTACACATTACATCTCCTTGACTTATTTTGTAACTGGAGTTTGTACTTCATGCTTCCCGTCATCCATTTCACTATCCCCTTGCTCCCATGATTTTAGTTTACTTTGTATTTTAGACTCCATACATAAGTGACATGTGTATGTTTAACTTATTTCATTTAGTATAATACCCTCAATGTCTATTCATGTTTCCATAGTGTATGTACCAATATACATTCTCCCCATTAATGCAGCTTTCTATTCTCCACATTCTCACCAATGCATATCATTTGTTATCTTTTTGATCATAGACATTCTGACAGATATGAAGTGATATTTCATTGTCACTTTGATATGCCCTGATGATACCAAGATCATTTTTTCATGTTTGTGGCCATCGGTATGTTTTATTTGGAAAAATCTCTATTCAGTCTCTGCTCTTTTTTAAATTTGTTTTTTTCTTTTTTCCTCTTTTTTTTGGCTGTAAAGTTGTGTGTGGTTTTTTTTTTATATATGTTTGTATAATTTGAATATTAAATACCAAGTACCAGGAAAGGCATCATGCTATTAAGTTGTGTGGGGTTTTTAAAAATATTTTTTATACTTTGGATATTAAATACCAAGTATCAATAAAGGTATGATATATGATTTGCAAATATCTTCTCCCTTTCAGTAAGCTGCTTTTGCTTTTTGTTAATGGTGTTCTTCACTGTGTGGATGCTTTTAGTCTGATGTAATTCCATTTGTTTATTTTTGCTTTTGTTGTCCTTGCCTTTCAGGGCAAATCCAGAAAAATACTGCTAATATCAATGTCAAGGCGCTTACCACCAGTATTTTCTTCTAAGAATTTATGGCTTTAGGTCTTATGCTCAAGTCTTTAATCCATTTTGATTTAACCTGTGCATATAGTCATAAGATAGTGGTCCAGTTTCATTCTTTTACATGTGATTTGCTATACTCTTCTTCATTCTTACCCCAGTCATCTCTTTCAGTAAGTTCAAAGTCTATTTGGATAATTCATCTAATAGGCTGGTTTCTCAATTTCCTAGCTGGTTCACCTCTAAATCTCTACTCCTTTATGATCACATTCAGGGCCCTGTCATCAATAATTCAACCAACTCCAAAATCTTTATTATTATTATTATTAAAAATCTATTGTATTTACTTATACGTACAAGAGCTGGGGTGTAGGTCAGAGGTGCAGGGGGTGACAGGATTCACCAGAAGTACAGCAGGGAGCAGAACAGGTGGACATACTGAAATACACTGCTGGGAGGAGCAGGAGCAAGACATCAGAGGTCTGTTGCACCATGTGGGTTAGCTCCCTGGCCAGGGGTCAATCTAACTCCTGCTGCAGTGGCTGGCATAGCTTGATAGTGCTGAGACTGTTAACCCCTGCGCCACCAGGGAGGACCCAACTCCAAAATCTTAATAAAAAATTTCAATCACCAAAGTTCTAGTCTCTGAAGCATAATTCCTATCTCTCTAGCTCACAATACTATTTTTATGCATCACTCCTAGCTCATCATGTTCTTTAATCCAGTGTTGTTCTCCTCATTTTTCACTATTCGTTAATGTTACCTTTTGTTTCTCCCTTGGACCCAATAATAACCTCTCTCTTTCAATCACTTACATCTTTCACTCCTTTCTTCTTCAACTATATGCGCTAAAACACCAACTCTGGTTGAACTGAGCTATTGAAGTTCAGTGGCTGCATCAGAAAAGCTTATTATGCAGAAAAATAAGAAAAATCTGACAATAAAGGTGGATGGTTTCACTTCAATTAACTATAAACATGAAAGTTTATTCAACACCACCTAGCAAGACTACTGTGTTTCCTTCCTATAAAGTTCACTTTCCCACCCTCTGAGTTAACGTCTTCATACTTTCCCTCAAGTCTACAACACACCTATTTTTTTCTATCTATGTCACTCTAAGGTAAAAACAGACATCATTCCATTAAAAAGTCCTCATATTTCCTACCAAACCTATTTCCCGTCTATTAAAATGTTTACCTGCTCTTATCAGAGATGAATATCCTCACAGGGCAATGGATTCCAACCACTCCTTTTTTTCTTTCTTCAAGAAATCGCCTTTGATTAGTTGCTCTCACTAATCTATATAATCATTTTCTCCATTTCTACTGACTCATTCTCACCAACACACAAACATACTCTAGTATCACTCATCTTTACAAATCCCTCTCCTCTTGATCTTACCACGACCCCACATACACTAGATAAGAACCCATTTCTTTGATCAAATCAGAGCAAAATGTCTTGATCTTGTGGCCTTCATTTCCTGTTTTCTCACTCTTTAACCCACCTAATTTTAAACAATTTCCTGAAGCTCAAATGTCAAGGTCAGCAATTACCATCACATGGCTATATTCCACTACCCACACCTTAGAACAACAACCTCTTAGCTATATTAGAATAAGTTGATCATTCTCTTCTACCCAAAACTGATGTCTGCTCTTGGCTTCCAAGACACTCTTCTGGCTTTCCTTCCTAATTTAAAAGTTCTGCCTCCTAAGTATTTACTAAAAGATAAGAATGCCTCAGGGCTTTTTCTAGGACTGCAGTCCTTTGCTGTTTTCTTACCTAGCCATGACTTTAAACATTACATATATGACTCTAAGTCTCAAATTTGTATTCCCACACTAACCCTCTCCTCTACCCAGCTATCTCTGATATTTCATGTGGATGAATTAGACATTTCAACTAAACAGACACTAGATTCACAAGTCTCCCTGCTCCCTCCCAGTCAGACTTACAACTTTCAAATTCTTACTCATTTAAAGATTATCATCAAACATAACACATGGATAATTTTTCCCAGTTTTACCTGATAGACACAATTTTACTCTTCCCTACTCTCCTAGCAGCATAAATATGTTAGCATCCTAAACTTTTGCAAATTGTAGTCAGAATTTTGTGAATGAAAATGCCCTATATTCACTCAGACAGATCAGATGATACCTGGACCCAATGATTAGATTAAAATATGACACCTATAGACAACATGGCAAAAATTTCACCAAGGTGTTAAAAGTAGAGCATGTATTCTACAATTTTTAAGAGAAGTTAATATTAGTATCTTAATACATTCCCAATTCATGTAGGAAAAACAAACCAGTGGAAAAAGCTTGGCAATCAAACTAGCATTTTCCTGAGCAATGTAAAAATAACAGTGTCTGTTGCATCCTGAAAACCTTAGGGTTTGGTTGTTTTTGTTTTTTTCTTTCCATATTCACCTTTAGATTACCATAAACACCAAATACTAGAATACTCATCCAATCCTTGTTTAAATGGAAGGGTATCATGGAGGGAGGGCACCCCAATGATCTCGAAGTTCTGGAACTTACACTGCCTTTGTTCAGTGCTTCTCCCAGGTTCAAGAGAGCCACCCTGTGTGACCAATAAAATATACAGAAGTAAGACTTCTGAGGGTAGGTCACTGTAGCTCCCTTGTTTGTCTCCTGGATCACTGTCTGGAGTCATCACTATGTTTAAGGATAGTCAAGTAACTGTGGAAAGGTCAACATGAGACCCAAACCAGAATAAAACTGTCAAATAATTTCTATTGCCTCAGTCAAGTCAACAAATGTTGCTGATGTAGACAGAAAATAAGCAAAATACCGATTTTTCTCACCTTACTGTAATCCACAATGAAAATACCTCACAAGCACAGTTTGTGTGGCTAGTAAATGAGCTACCATAGCTAGATTTGTCCAAGTTATCTTTAATCACGACACTACTTTTGTTAAACTTCAAACCAACAGATTACTAACTTTTAAGAAAAACACAAGTTAGACTATACCATAATAGCATATATACCTATGCAGAAAAGATACAGTTGGCTGAAGGACAGTGGTAAATTTATTTTCATTTCATATACACACGCATACTTTTTGAAATCTGTTCTACATGTACATAATCCCTGCTCAAATATAAAATATTTCAAATTCTGCTCTCATGATAAAGCTGCATTTTTTTATTTTTTTTATTTTTATTTTTTTAAAGATTTCTTTATTTATTTATACAAGAACCGGGGTACAGGCCAGATGCGCAGGAGGGTGAGAGAATTCACCAGAGACAGAGCATGGAACAGAACAGGCAGACTGACAAAATACACTGCTAAGGGGAGCAGCGGGCGAGAGAGGAGAGGTCTGCTTCGCCATGTGGGACCCTCGCCGGCTGGCCAGCAGGGATTGAACCAGTGCTGCAGAGGCTGCGGACAGCTTCACAACGCTGTGCTCAACCACCTGTGCCACCAGGGGAGGCCCTAAAGCTGCATTTTTTAATGTTTACTGTGGGAGAGATCAAAAACAACTTCAGTAGTAATTCTAAACCATGCTCAATTATTTTCTTAGTCTAGTACGTACGACGTTATTTCAGTATCAGTGCCAACATTTAGGCCAAGAAACAAATTGTAAGTTGTAACTCTGGAAACATCCGAGACATGAAATTATCTAGCTTCTGATAACACAAAAGCAGAATATGAAGTTAAAAAATTCTATATAAATCAGCCTTAGTAAAGTTATTGTAATAGGGTGGTCCCCAGGAAAGGGGGAGGTTCCAGGTTCCCTGCCCCACCCAAATGGAGGGTGTTGCTGAGCAGAGAGAGAAGAAGCTGCAGTGGAGACTGAGGAAGGAAGCAGGATGGAGCCAGAAGGAGACCTGGAGGAGGCGCATGGAGCATAGAGACACGTGAAGAAACTGCGCTTGTCTTTTGGTCATGAACTGGGTGACACAGATGTGGTTGAGACCCATGGGGAGGTGACAATGGCAGCTTTTATCTTGATTTTGCTCTTTTCCTTCCAGGCTTATCTGGTTGTTTCTGACCCTTTCCTGTGGGTCCACACTGGAAGATGCTTTAGACTTGTGGCAGGCTTTGGGGCCTTGCTCTGGGCCAATCCCATTTGGATGGAGTTTTACCCACGAGGGGACAGGTAACTTTGGGTGCTTGATTTAGAAACTAGATTCTTTGCCTTTCCTGTATTATTTCCTAATTGCATTAAAGTTCCTTCCCATTAAAGTCTCATGTTTTGTGTTAATGCGGCAAATGGCAAAACCCTATATAGAATAGGCAGGTTTGTGGGGTTTGGGCTCCCCCTCTCCCTGCCCTGAAACAGATTTTCAGAAACCATTTAGAGCAGGCAGGTTTTGGGGGGATCTGGGGTGCACCTCTCCCTGCCTGTAACATTACCTTGGACGTTTGCTTCCTATATCACTTCAGAGGAATATTTGAAAGAAAACATATAAAGTTGAAACAGGCTATGTTCTCACTGTAGGTGTAAAAACTAAATCACAAGTCTGTTAAGTGATTTGTCCTGACCTAGGTATAAAGGCAGACCCAAAAACTTGAGCCCAGGTTTCATTCTCCACTGAACCAAAGTCAGCTACTTCTGATTTAGATAATTAAATGAACGATGTATTCAACAGAGATGTCTTTCTACACAAGTAGCTGGATTTTAATTTCAATTAAAAAGCAGACAAATACAATGAGAACATGTATGCCAGATATAAAGAAAACTGTGTGAAATACCTCAATTAAATGATGAGCACAGATAATATAAGTAATAAAGCCAGAAGGCTTCACTACTAGGTTTACAGATAGCCTTCTGCAACTTTACTAAGAACCAATAAAAAGTCACATAAAATATTTTAATTTGCAACTCAGTAATGCTGAAATATTTTAGGAATATAATTTTTAAAAAGCACATATAAGAGGGCGGTTCAACATGGCGGCAAGGACAAAGTTAATAGGGAGGAAAAGCAGCAGGTCTGGAAGAACTGGGACACGGAAGATAAATGGGTGACTCCAGCAAACTACCCGAAGAAGAAAGTTGCAAAAAAGAGGACTAGAAGGGAGGAAAGCGCAGAACCCTGCTACCCTCCTCAACCCACAAACTCGGCACTCTCCGACCAACAGAAAGGAGGAAAAAACAAAAAAACTGAAACAACCAACAAGAACAAACTATGCATCAAACGGGACTCTGATGGAAAGGAACTATTTCAGCCACCACACCCCGTGAACTGGAGCTGTAGAGAACCCTGCAGGATTCCCTGCAGAGGTGAGTGAACGGATCCAGGCGCCATTAGAGAAAAACAAAGACTCCCAGAGACCTACAAACAGCCCCAGGCCAACCAGTAAGCTTGTGCGGAAAAGCGGGGAAAAGCAGCGCGCCTAAAAAGGATACATGGATCGCAGCTGCCCAGGTCCCCGCACCTGCGACCTAGGCTGGGGGAAGAAGCAAGGGGGCCCTCACTGAGGCGAATGTCCCTCACAGACTAATCAGAAACCAGGCACCCGGACACAGGAGTAGGGTGCAAAAGGCGCCATTTCTGCGGACACTGAACTGGGCTGAAGCCGGCGTCCAGGACCTAAGGGCTTTGGAACTGAGACCTAGGGCACGAAATTCGGGGCGTGGATTCCCCACGACGGTGGGGCACAAGGCAGACACACCACCCCAAAGCCGTTGAGGCTTTCCCCACCACTCCCACTCTGTTCCCCTGTCCCACGGGGTAAAAAAACAGCTCCCCAAGGACACTAGGAGAGATCTCTGGCGCCACCTAGCGACCAGGAAAAAAATGATCAACACCCCATAGAATAGGGACCTTTCTTCAGTAAAGACTGCTTGAAACCCTCAGAAGGCTCCCACAGGAGTCAGAGGTGAGCTGGGAAGTTCGCCCAAGCCAGGCCCCTTCTGACCAGCAGCCCGAGCCCTGAGAGGGAACAGGCATCCATGGCCGGGGCAGACCGGACATGCGGAAGAGTGTGCCTGTCTCCGAATTGCCATTTTAGAATAGGGAACGTTCTTCAATAAATACTGCTTGAAACCGGCAGAAGGCTCCCGGAGGAGCCAGAGGTGAGCTGGGAAGTTAGCCCACACCAGGCCCCTTCTGGCCAGCAGTACAAACCCAGAGGGGGAGCAGGTACCCACGGCCAGGGCCGAACAGGCGCGCGGGAGAGTGCGTCTGTCTCCAAATTGCCATTTTAGAATAGGGACCCCTCTTCAACAAAGACTGCTTGAAACCGGCAGAAGGCTCCCCATGGAGCCAGAGGGAGAAGGTTCACTGCGCAGTCAGAGGTGAGCTGAAGGCCGCTACAAGCCCGGTCCCAACTGGCAGGACGTGGGAGCCCAGAGGAGGATCTAGAGATTTGGAACCCAGAGTGAAATGCAGCTGCCCCACCTCCAGGGAAGTCTGTGGGACTTCAAGACGCACCTTTGTAACTAAACACAGAAGGAGAAGAGATTCTGTGACAGTGACCATTAACATACTCAAAGTACCACTGTTTCACTAGCTTCTGGCATAACAGTTTTTGACTCTTTTGCATTGCCAGCTTCTGAAACTCCCAAAAGAACACACCAAAAAGATGCCAGCCAGTACCAGTGGCACAGTGTCCCAACGCATAATGCAAATTAGAAGACAGGCAGCAGGGAAAAGAAAAACTACAAGCAAAGTAGCAATGCCTCAGAAAAAAGACACACCACAAAAAAAAAAAAAAAAAAAAAAAAACCCACTGGCCAGCTTGCAACTACGGTGACTTGGAAGAACCTCTGAGCCTTCCAGAAAAAGAATTTAAAATTACCATTACGAAAAAACTGATGGAAGTCATTAAGGAAAACAACACTAAGAAGAATGAAATTGAGTCCCTAAAAATGGAAATGAAGGAAATGCAGGAAATGAAAGGGTTAACAGAAGAGCTAAAGAATGCTGGGAAAAGCAGTGATAACAAAATAGAGAAAATGGAAGAAGGAATAAACACTCTCGAAGACACAGAAATAAAAAGAAACAAAACAGAAAAGGAAAGAGAAGTACAAATGAAAAAGACTGAAGAAAGACTTCTGGAACTATCTGACTCCATGAGGAAAGGAAATATAAGTTATAGCAATCCCAGAAGGAGAATAGAGAGACCTAGGAACAGAGAAAATATTCAAGGAGATAATTGAAGAGAATTTCCCAAACATTAAGAAGGAGCTGAAAATTGATATACAAGAAGCAAGAAGAACACCAAACTTCATGATGAAAGGAAAAATACAGCAAGACACATAATAGTAAAGCTCCCAAGAATCCAAGACAAGGAAAAAATAATGAAGCTGACAAGAGAGAAGAAACAGATAACATACAAAGGAAAACCAATCAGACTGACATCAGACTTCTCCAAAGAAACACTATGGACAAGGAGAGAGTGGAGGGACATAGTCAACAGAATCCAAGAAAACAGATGCCAACCAAGAATACTTTATCCTGCAAAGCTCTCCTTCCTCTATGAAGAAAGAATAAGGACCTTCCCAGACAAACAAAAACTCTGGAATTTCATTATGACTAAACCCCCACTCCATAAAATACTACAAGGAGTTCTAAAGCCAGAACCTCAGAGGGACGAATAACAACAAAAGAAGGCCAAAAAATAAAAAAAAAGTTATTGAAAGAATAAATAAATAAAATCAAAGGAAAAACAAACACAATGGCAAATACAGATGCTAACATATCAATATTAACTCTAAATGTAAATGGACTAACTCTTCAATAAAAAGACACAGAGTTGCAGCCTGGATTAAGAAACAAAACCCAATCTTTTGCTGTCCCCAGGAAACACTTTTAGCTACAAAAATTAAAAATAAACTCAAAGTTAAAGGATGGAAAACAACCCTACAAGCAAATGGACCAAAAAAAAAAAAGCAGGAACAGCTATACTTATATCAGATAAAACAGATTTCAAACTCAAAAAGGTAAAAAGAGACCCCAACGGTCACAACATTACGATCAAGGGGACAATAATTCAAGAAGAAATACACTCATTAACATATACTCACCAAACGAAGGAGCACCAAAATATAGCAGACAATTATTGTCATCTTTGAAAACAGACATCAGAGAAAAAATACGTAGTGGGAGACTTCAACACACCACTATCAACAATGGATAAATCAACGAGACAAAAAAAAAAAGTAAAGGCACTAAAACTCTAAATAAGGATCTAGACCGCTTGGGCTCAACAGATATCTATAGAACATTAAACCCAAAAAAATCTGAGTACACATTTTTCTCAAGTGCACATGGATCATTCTCCAGGATCAATCAAATACTGGGACACAAGACAAATATCAACAGATACACCAAGATTGAAATCATACCAAGCATCTTTTCTGACCATGAAAGCATCAAACTACAAATAAACCATAAAAAGAAGGCAAGGAACTCTCCTACCTCATGGAGATTGAAACCCACACTACTGGAAGACCACTGGACTAATGAGGAGATCAAAGAAGAAATTAAAAAATTCTTTGAATTGAATGACAAGGAGGACACCAATTTCCTAAATGTATGGGATGCAGCAAAAGCAGTAATAAGAGGAAAATATATAGCAAGAAGCTCACATCAAGAAACAAGAAAGAACTCAAAGAAACAACCTAATCGCGAAGCTCAAAGAACTAGAAAAAGAACAATAACAAAAAACCCAAAACCAGTAGAAGAAAAGAAATAATAAAAACCAAAGCAGAAATAAATGAAATTGAAACTAAAAAAAAATCCAAAAGATCAATGAAACCAAGGGTTGGTTCTTCGAAAAAATCAATAAAATAGACAAACCCCTAGCTAGGCTCACAAAGGAAAAAAGGAAGAAAGCACAAATAATCAGGATCACAAATGAAAGAGGAGAAATCACAACTGACATGGCAGAAATCAAAAGAATAATCAGAAATTACTATGAACAGTAATATGGAAACAAGTTCAAAAATTTAGAGAAGATGGAGAAATTCCTTCAACTCTACGATCACCCAAAGCTAGATAAAGAAGAAATAGAACACCTAAACAGACCAATAACAAACAGCGAAATTGAAATGGTAATCAAAAACCTTCCCAAAAACAAAAGCCCAGGACCTGATGGATTTACAAATGAATTCTACCAAACGTTCAGAAACTAATTAGTGCCTATCCTTCACAAACTCTTCCAAAAAATTGAGAAGGAAGGGATAATACCAAACATGTTCTATGAAGCCAACATCACACTAATACCAAAACCGAACAAGGACAGTACAAAAAAGGAAAACTACAGGCCAATCTCGCAAATGAACTCTGATGCAAAAATCCTCAATAAAATTTTAGCTATCAGAATCCAACAGTGTATCCATAAGATAATTCACCACGACCAAGTAGGATTCATTCCAGGAACACAAGGATGGTTCAACATCCGAAAATCAATCAACGTTATCCAAAACATCAACAAAAAGAAATATAAAAACTATGATAATATCAACAGATGCCGAGAAAGCTTTCGACAAAGTGCAACACCCATTCATGATAAAAGCCCTTGAAATTCTTGGGATACAAGGAACATACCTCAACATCATTAAGGCCATATATGACAAGCCAACAGCCAGTATCATTCTCAGTGGTGAAAAGCTGAAAGCATTCCCTTTAAGATCTGGGACAAGACAAGGATGTCCACTCTCACCACTGCTTTTCAATATAATACCGGAAGCCCTAGTCAGAGCAATAAGACAAGAGAAAGACATACAAGAAATCCAAATAGGAAAAGAAGAAGTCAAACTATCACTATTTGCAGATGATAACATACATAGAGAACCCCAAAAACTCCACAGAAAAACTAATTCAACTAATCAATCAGTTCAGTAAAGTGGCAGGATACAAAATCAACATACAAAAGTCAGCAGCCTTCCTATATACAAACAATATATCTGAAGAAGAAATCAAGAAAACCATCCCTTTTATTATCAAAACAAAAAAAAATCAAATACTTGGGAATAAATCTAACAAAAAAGGTAAAGGACCTATACAAAAAAAATTATAAAACACTATTAAAAGAAATAGAAGACGACACAAAGAAATGGAAAGACATCCCCTGCTCATGGATTGGAAGAATTAACATCATCAAAATGTCCATCCTACCAAATGCAATAAACAGATTTAATGCTATTCCAATAAAAATTTCAATGTCATTCTTTAAAGAAATAGAACAATTATTGATGAAATTCATATGGAATCACCAAAAACCCTGAATAGCCAAAGCTCTCCTGACAAAAAAAAGAAGGGAATGGAGGCACCACACTCCCAGACTTCAAACTATACTACAAAGCCATAATCATCAAAAACTGCATGGTTTTGGAACAAGAACAGACACACAGACCAATGGAATCCAATAGAAAATCCAGAAATAAACCCATAGATCTTTGTCAACTAATCTTTGACAAAGGAGCAAAGAATATGCATTGGAGCAAAGAAAGTTTGTTCAATAAATGGTGCTGGGAAAACTGGGTCGCTACATGCAAAAGAATGAAGCTTGACTACAACCTCACACCATGCACAAAAACCAACTCAAAATGGATTAAAGAACTAAACATAAGACCTGAAACCATAAAATACATAGAAGGAAATATAGGCGAAACACTACATGATATGCACATCAAAGACATCTTTACAGACACATCACCCAAAGCAGTGATAGTGAAGGCAAAGATAAGCAGCTGGACTACATCAAATTAAAGAGCTTCTGTGCAGCAAAAAAGACAATAACCAAAACAAAGAGAAATCCCACGGACTGGAAGAACTTTTTTGCACATGACACTAATGATAAAGGACTGATCACAAAAATCTGCAAGGAGCTGATAAGACTCAACAACAACAAAAAAAATAATCCAGTCAAAAAATGGGCAGAAGAGCTAAAAAGAAACTTCTCTGAAGAGGAAATCCAAATGGCCAACAGGCATATGAAAAAATGTTCAACATCACTTGTCATCAGGGAAATGCAAATCAAAACTACAATGAAATACCATCTTACACCAGTGAGAATGGCACATATTAAAAACACCAGCAACAACAAATGTTGGGGAGGTTGCGGAGAAAAAGGAACTCTCCCGCACTGTTGGTGGGAGTGCAAACTGGTCCAACCACTATGGAGAGCTGTGTGGAGATTTCTGACCTACTAAACATAGAGCTTCCATATGATCCAGCAATTCCACTCCTAAGTATTTACCCAAAGGACACAGAAACATCCATTCCAAAGAGCACCTGCACGCCTATGTTTACAGCAGCACTATTTACAATAGCTAAGTTTTGGAAACAACTCAAATGCCCAAAAATAGATGACTGGATCAAGAAGATGTGGTACATATATACCATGGAATATTACTCAGCATTCAAAAAAGATAAACACATGCAATTTGTGGCAACATTGATGGAGCTGGAAGGGATCATGCTCAGCAAAATAAGCCAGAAAGAAAAAGAAAAATACCAGATGGTCTCACTCATAGCAGAAGTCTAGACAACTTAAATAAGAGACCATGAAAAAGAATAAGTATGAGAAAGAAAATTTCCAAATCAACAAACAACTATGAACCAGAGACACTCTATGGGGGGTTGGGGGCGGCGAAAGGAGGGATTGGGGTCAAAATAAAGGGGCTGCAATTGTATGGGGAATATAAAAATAAAATTTATTATTTAAAAAAAAAAACAAACCAATATTTGTTTCCCCACCCACCCCCTCAGGTGTAATCCCTGGAGAGTATTCTTCACCAATACACCTGTGCACCATCACCTTAGTCTCCTGTGCTCCTCCCTCCCTCCCTCTGATCCCTCTCTTTCCTCCTCCCCTGCAGTACGTCTCTGATTTTTAATTGTCCATTTTTGCTTTGTTGTGTTTTGTACTGTTATTATTTTTTTACCCAGATGTCTTATTTGGTTCCCCTATATTCCTGCTATAAATGAAACCATCCGATATTTTTCTTTTTCCTTCTGGCTTATTTCACTGAGCATAATTCCTTCTAGTTCCATCCACGTTGCTGCAAATGGCATGAGTTTATCTTTGATTGTCCCAGCACCATTTTTAGAATAAACTTTCCTTTCTCCAATGTATACTCTTGGCTCTCTTTTTATAAATTAAGTGTCCACATAAGTGAGGATTTATTTCTGGACTCTCAATTTTATTTATTGATCTTTTCACTCCAATACCTTATTGGCCTGTTTATCACATTGGGTAAGACAGCCATTAAGACATTAATTCTCCCAATCCACAAGCAAGGAATATTTTTCCATTTTTTGCATCTTCTATTTCTTTTAATAGGTATTCATAGTATGGATCTTTCACCTTCTTTGTTAGTATTATTCCCTGATATTTAATTCTTTTTGGTGCCACTGTAAATGGGAACATTTTCTTGATTTCCTTCTTTTCTAGCTCATTGTGTAAAGGAACACAACTGACTTATATATATTGATTTTGTAATCTGCTACTTCACTGTACTACTTTATTGTTTCTAATTATATTTTGGTGGAGACTTTGGTATTTTCTATGAATATTATGTCATTTGCAAGGAGTGACAGTTTTACTTTTTTCCAATTTGGATTCCTTTTATATCATCTTCTTCCTTAAATGATCTAGCTATAACTTTCAAAACTATGCTGAATAATAGTGGTGAAAGTGGGCATTTTTGTCTACTGCCTAATCTTAGATTAAAAGCTTTCAGTTTTTCACCATTTGGGATCTGTCTCCAAAAGCAAGGGGGAACAAAAGCAAAAATAGACAAATGAAACTACATCAAACTAAAAAACTTCTGCTTATCAAAAGAAACTTAATACTAAAACTGAAAGAGCACCCTATTGATTGGGAGAAAATATATGCATATTAAACATTTGACAAGGGGCTGATATAAAGGATCTACAAAGAACTCTTACAACTCAACCAAAACAACAAAATAAAGAAATTCAATCAAAAAAAGGGCAGAAGAGTTAAATAGACACTTTTCCAAAAAAGACTGAGAGCCAAGAGGCACATGGAAAAATGCTCATCATCACTTATCATCATGTAAATGTCAATCAAAACCACAATGAGAGACCATCTTACACCTGTGAGAATAGCCCACATCAACAAGACAAGAAACAACAGGTGTAGAAAAGACGTTAAAAAAAAAGGAACCCTCATAGTAGACCAGTAGGCTGCTCTACTCCCTATAGAAACTAGTATAGAGGTTTAGCAAAACTTTAAAAATAGACCCAGCATATGAGCCACAAATTCCACTCCTAGGTATCTAATCAAAGGACCCAAAAACACTTATTTGAGGAACATACCTGTGTTCACTGCAGCACTATTTACAATAGCCACGTTATGAAAACAACCAGAGTACCCCAAAACAGATGAGTGAATAATTAAGATGTGGTATATATAATCAATGAAATCAATTCATATATTTAAAAAAAAGATGAAATCTTGTCATTTTCACAACATGTATGAAACTGAAAGGGATTATGCTAAGTGAAATAAGACAGAGGAAGACAAACACCAATGATTTCATTCATATTAGAAACAGAAAGAAAACAAAAGAACAGAAAAAATAAACCAAAAATGTCCTTGATATCTGACTGTAGAACTGAACTACCAAAAGGGAAGGTTGGAGGTGGGGAACAAATGAAGGAGAGGGTCCAATGTACTGAGGTGGATTATGGATGCCTAAATGGTAGGTCTGGTGTGGTGACATACATGTGAAGGGGTATAAACCTATAAATTACATACAGCATTGTAGACCAATATTACCTCAATAAAAACCAATAAATATAATACAGTAGAAAAGTGAAGGAATTATAACAAGAATTTTCAACTTTATTTCTTTTAGAGGAGAGAAAAAAAGAATCAAGTAAATAAATGTAAGAATTCTAGGTTTCCTTATAAAAGAACTGTTTTGTATTTTGTTGATTTGTTAATGTAATCAAAGTAATGGATGGCATTTCATTCTAAGAGATGTAATTAATAATAAGTCACATGTCATAAAACTGGACATATTGGTACATTACAGTAAACTTTCAATGCCCCTCCAACTATAGAGAATGTCTATTTGTATAAAGACTACTATAGTTTGCACAGTAGGATTTCTAGCCTATGCATCTGACCTCCTATTTAATCTGTTAATTTCAGAAATCAAGTGCTAATCATTCATATACAATTTTAAATAGGGTAAAGGATTCAAATTCATATTCTGTTCCTGAGATTAAACCCAAAATACATTCAAAATAAAATTTTAAAAATTATCCACACACCATGGATTATTTGAAATGAGCCTCACTGCCAACAAAAATACCAAAGGACAAATTTGTTTGCAGTCCCTCCTCAGTTCAGTGCATCCTCTCTCTCTCTGTCCACATATCCACCTCAAAAACATTCACATTATAGTAGTCTTTCTGCTTACATGAAAGACAATTCCTATCCCTATCCCAATCCCAATGTACTATCCATACCAAAGTATTTCTGACTTCTCTGGTCAAAATATCTTCTGCCCCTTGCCCTTGGGGGGTGGGGGGGTAACCGACATAACACATGCTCAAGTATTAAAAGACAGACACAGGCTTAATGTTTACCTTTACTAGGTATCTCATCTGTACATCAAAGGAATAAGGAATGTAGAAGTTTTCCTGGAAAAAAATCAAACCATTTTTGTACTTCTGCATGTAGAAACAGACTTGGCATTTAGACCAATTATCCTCCTTGAAGTTAACTTTAAAAGTTATACAAAATATAACTTTTTGCTTGGAACTGAAAACCATAAAAAGTGATGTGGTAGACTTAAAAAATAATAAGTAAACATTCTAATACTGAAGAATAAAATAACATAAATTAAGAACTCATAGGTAACAAAAGATTAGATATTGGTGAAAAAATCTGAACTTTCAAGACAGGTCAGACTAAAAGATCTACTAAGACAAGAGGCCAAAAATAAGGAACAGAAAAGAGAGTAAGACAGAACAAGGTCTAATACATTAAACTGGAGTATCAAAAGGGCAGGGGAAAGAATATGACCCAAGGAAATATTTTCAAAAATATTTATAAATAATACAGATGAAAACAGACAAAACCCATATATTCAAGAATAACAAAGAATCCAATACCTAATTACAACATAATGAAACAAGAGAAAATCAAAGATAAATGTAAAAACCTTAAAAGCTGCCAAAAGAAAATGACAGATTAGTTTTAAAGGAGAGAGAGATACAAAATTTTAACAGCAATAGAATGTGCTAAAATAAACTAATTGGTAACTTAGAATGCTGTGCCTAGCATAAATATGAAGGGGAAATTAAAATAAGACATTTTCAGGCAGACTAAAGGAATTTCTATAGGGTGTACTTTAGATTCTTCAAGATCAATGGAAATAACTCTAAGTAAAAGATCATAGCAAATGAAAGACCATGGTGAATACAAACATGAACCTAAAGAAAATACTGACACGAGACAGTAACACCAGGTTGCTCATGTCAAAAGACTTGGGAGTCATCCTTTACTTCTCTTCCCTCACATTCCACATCTAATCCACCAATAAATTCTAAAAAATCTACTTTCTAAATATATCACAAATCTGACCACTTCTTTGTTTCTCCACCACCATCATGTTCAAGCACCACATTTCCAACCTAGAAAACTAAGATTCTCCTAACAGGTTTCTCCTACTTCCATTCTTGCCCTATACTATCAACTTTCTACACATTGACAGAACAATCCTCTCGGGGGAAAAAAACCCAAATTTGGCTATTTTATGTTTAGAACCTTTCAAAAGTTTCCATCTCAATCAAAGAAAATCTAGTCTTTAACATTCAATAAGCCCTATTTGTTCTAGCCTCAGCCCACTTGTCCAATACCCTCCATTCCTCCTTCCCCATCTATTGGCACTCCCTGTTCTTTCAGCATGCCAAACACACCTGAGAAGTTACTGCTCCCTTGATCCTAACATTCCCTCTCCCAGACAGTTACACAGCTTCTCCCATCACTACATTCAGGCCTCTCAATTCATAGGACTTATCAAAAGCCTTTTCCTTACCAACCTATCTAAAGTAGCATCTTATTACAATTTATCTCTTGAATCCATTTTATTTTACTCCAAAGTCTATTAACTGCCTGATGTATGTGTGCACGTGCCCGTGTGTGTATCCTCCAGTGAGTTTTCTGATGTTGTCCCTCATATTTAAACTCATTCTCAACATATTATGTGCACACAGATCCTCAAAAATATTTGTTGCATGAAAAAATGATGACAAAACACTACAAAAATTCATAACTTCCAAATAAATTCATATTCTATTAATCACAAAAAGATCATGTACATGCTTTAGTGGAAGAAGGGATACAATGTATATAATTCAGAAGAAATGACCCTTATATTTCTCTTTTTTCCCCCACACCCTTCTTCCTTGTGGCATTCATTAATTTTTTCCATATACAGTTGTGTACCACTAAGGCAGAAAAGTATTTTGGACATTAAGAATACAAAAAATAGGGCCTCCCCAGTGGTGGAGCGGTTGAGTGCTGGGTTGCAAAGCTGCCCGCAGCTTCTGCAAAACCGGTTCGATCCCTGGCCACCAGGTGAGGGTCCCACATGGCACCAGACCTCTCCTGCCGCCCGCTGCTCCCCTCAGCAGTGTACTTCATCAGTCTGCCTGCTCTGCTCTGCTTTCCACTCTGCCTCTGGTGAATTCTCTCACCCTCCTGCGCTTCTGACTGTACCCAGTGCTTGTATAAATAAATAAATTTTAAAAATCTTAAAAAAAAAATACAAAGATAATTAAGACAAAGAAATACATGGGTTAGGGCCTCCCCGGTGGCGCAGCAGTTGAGCGCTGGGTTGCGAAGCTGCCCGCGGCCTCTGTGGCGCCGGTTCGATCCCCGGCTGCTTCCCGGCCACCGGCGGAGGATCCCACATGGCGCGCAGACCTCTCCTGCCGCCCGCTGCTCCCCTCAGCAGTGTACTTCGGTCCTTCTGCCTGCTCTGCTCCCCGCTCTGGCTCTGGTGAATTCTTTCACCCTCCCGCGCTTCTGACTGTACCCAGTGCATGTATAAACAAAACAAACAAACAAACAAAATAAATAAATAAAACATGCCTCTATTAAAAAAAAATAAAAAGATTTAAAAAAAAAAAAATACATGGAATATAAAAATATATACACATTATGGAATACTACTCATCTATGAAAAAGAACATGAAATCCTGCCAATCACAACATAGAAGACATAAAAGCTGCTGTGTTAAGTGAAGTAAGACAGAAAGGGAACACCATCTGATTTCACTTATATGTGGTTTACAGAGAAACCCAATAAATGAACTAAATAAAACCAAACTTTCTGACAGTAAGATCAATTAGTGATTACCAGAAGGGAAAGAATGGGTCAATCATGTAAAAGGGGTCAATTGTATGGCAAAGAACAAATTGGACTTTTAATCGTTGATGAGTATATCTACATGTTGATTTTTTAGTGATGCACACCTGAAACTTACATAATGTTACAAAAAATTTTAATTAAATTATATTGCAATGTAATAAAAGTTAACACCCGAAGAGTGTGGCATGTAACACGTACAAAGACTATAAAATTGTACCAGGATAGAACTAATCAACTCTTTAGGGGATGGTTGTTTAGGGAAGATTACAGCAGTGACAATATGCAACAGATACTTGTAAAATTAAATGGAAAAGATAGTCTTCATTTTACTTATATATGCAATGAGGTTATTAAGTCAAAGTATTACGCTGATTTGCTACCATGAGATAAAGTAGTCTGAAATGAAACCAAAACAAGGGAAATGACAGAGCAAAATGATCACAGAGAAACTGAACCAAGTCCTTGATGACTTCATGTGAGCCGCTGTATGAAACCTTAGCTGAAGTTTAACTCTAAGATCTAATCATTCCCTTTATTGTGTAAGTCAGCTTCAATTTACTTTTCTGTTGCTTTGCAATGTAAGAACACAGATGAATCTCACAAAACCCTTTCAAAAAGCAAGGGTTACATCAGTGTGGAGGGGCATTACTGGCATTTTTGAAGAAACTGTGCTTTGTTTGCTTGTGGGCAAACATCACAAGACACTTAGTGGACCTGAGCTCTAAGCACTGTCAGTAGAGCCACACAATCACTATGACAACCAAAAACCATATATTTCCAAATGCCTCCCAGCCCCAAGAGGAAAAACAATCTATTTCATAACAGTTGTTACATGTACCCTCTTCTCAGTCACTTCACCAGGTATGCTTAAATCAATGTTAAAGGAACTGGACACTCAAATACTCTAATTTTACGGGATAATCCATTTTAATCAGTCACCTATGACTATCTAAATATTTTGCCAAAACCCTATGCATAGCTTATATCAACTTTTGGGGTAAGCAGTATACTAATATTATCTGAAAATTCTATTTAAACTAACTTCTCCATACAACACTGTGGAGATATGTCACTGAAACTGTTAGTGACCTTCTTTTCCACCATTCACCTAACTTCTGCATAGGCTGAAATATCAGACAATGTACTGGTTTTTCCAGTGCTCTTGCAACTAGGGCATGTGCACACAAGAATAAACATCTGAGTTAGTGCTTCTATGAAAAATTTGCTTGCTTAATGAAGAGACAGTTGGGCAAATTTCATCATCTTTGTTGGCTATATGAAAATGTGATGGCTAATACCACAAAATAAAAAGCCTGAGCCCAAAGGTCCACACACTGACAATAAAGACAGAAAGCACCTGGATTCCTGGTAACATCAATGTTCGGCTCAATTAACTATGGAATCCAACTATGGGCTCCTTTTATGTGACATTTTAGTCTGGTATAAGACGTACTCAAGAACTAACAAGTGACTGAAATTGGTAAAAGAACCAAGATAACTGCAAAGTTTCAAAACTAGGTAGCTTAGAGAAAGGTGGTTAGAAAAGAGAAATTAGGAGAAAGTGTGTTTATGCACATGTAAACACACATGGTGAATGGTAGAAGATTACTGATGCTTTGGTGGTGGATGTGATGTGGTAACATACATTTGAAAGTTGTGAACTTATGCCCTGAAAACATATACAGTTTCATAAATCAACATTTCCTCAATACACATAATTTTAAAAAAATAAAATAAATCAAATGTATTCAGTTTGTGTGCGTTAAAGCTTATAGCAGGTATATTTAAGATTGAGATATACAGTAAGCAGTGCTAGTAGGAAGCAGAATTACAAAACTAAAAAACATTTACACAGAAAAGATAATTATATCATTAAAAGAAGGATATGATGACCAAGAGAACAAAGTAAAAAGTTTAGAGAAACTTAAGGACAGTGGTAACCTCCCCAGCATCTATTATACCTCTTCCTCATTTCAGATGTGATTCATCCACTGGTTAGGTCAACAGGAATAATTCTATCTCTCTTGACAAGGATATTGTGACAGACTTAGAAGCATGATCTCCATTTGTTCAATCTGAGTAGAGGGCAGGCTTTTTGGGAAAAGTCTAGGAGATGGGAAGCCTCCTCTCTCCCTTTGAGAGTAAAAGAAGGCTCAGTGCTGATAACAACCCCTTTACTAGGAGGGCAGTCTGGGAAGGAAGCCCAAACAGGAGGACAAGGTTGGGAGAGTAACAAAAAAATAGAACATCAGTCCTGATGACATGAGCCTCTGAACAAATTACTAGTAGTCAATTTTATCTATGCACTTGCCAATTCCATAAACCAATATATTTTTTGTTTTAAATCTAGTTTGCATCCTCAATGAAGTAGGGAATGGCGATTAAAGGACAAAATGAAGACAGTGCAGGCAATGTAATGTTTTCAGAGAAGCAGGAGCATCTGGAAGTATGATGCAGAAGAGCCAAGAATTCAGATAATTCTATTACTACAGTATAAAGTATATTTCACGAATGGTTTAAGGAAAACAATGGTGACTGTAGAAAGATGATTAGATTTATTGATTAGAAAGTCACAGGTGAATTCTAAAATACAGTGCTGAAATGGTAAACAAGGAGTGCAAAGAAAAAAATAGCTTTTGTGAGAACTCCTCAATGACCCAGACCCTTGGAGAAACTTTAACATTAAGTGAAATATTAAGACTCTGAGGTAAAATAACTTTCTATTGCTACAGAACAGAGTCTGAGTTGTAACTTGCCCACAGTCTCATAGCCACTAAGTGGTTTTAATAATAAACTTTAAACTTATGGGCCTCCCCTGGTGGCGCAGGTGGTTGAGTGCAGCGCTGTGAAGCTGTGCAGCCTCTGCAGCGCTGGTTTGATCCCGGAGAGCCAGCGAGGGTCCCACTCGGCGCGACAGACTTCTCCTGTTGTGCCCGCTGCTCCCCTCAGCAGTGTATTTCACTCAGTCTGCCTATTCTGTTCCCCACTCTGTCTCTGGTGAATCCTCTCACCCTTCCGCGCATCTGTCCTGTACCCCGGTTCTTGTATAAATAAATCAATCAATCTTTAAAAAAATAAAATAAGATAAACTTCAAACTTAGATTTATCTGGCTCAAAAGTCGATGGTCTTCCTTCTATAGCAGGCTCTTGGGTAAAATAATGATTCTTTAAAGAAAAGAATAAAAAAATAAGTGGCATGGCAGGCTCAAGATACAGATTTATTTACTTGAATTGCACAGCACACACCCCTGGAAAAGACAGATAAAAAGACAGATAAAAGACAGATGCATATATGAAGTCTAGAGAGGGGAGACTGAAGGTGGAGTGATGAAGAGTTTTAGTGGAAGAAAGATGGAGAGGAATAATCATGGACAAACGGAAGGGCTGCTCTTGAAAAAAAGGAAGAAAATGTTTTCTTCTGAAGTATGAGTAAATAAGAAAATGATACTGAGTTGGAAAAGAGGGAAGTAGAGAGAGGATGGCTATCTCTGATTGAGATTTTTCTATCAACTTCTTAAGCTCTGCTATAAAATCCTTTAGGAAATGACACAAAATGGAGACAATCAACACTAAAGAGAACACAGAATTATCATCTGGTATGAAACTAATATCCTTACATAACTTCAGAATTTCAGGGTTCAAACTGACAGTGATGAGGTTTATTCAGGATTGGAATAGAAAGGTAGAGCTACAAAAAGTGAAGCATTTTAGGGCATGAATGTGAACTTAAAAATTGATAATCACGGGTAGTGGTTACATAGGGAGGCAAATATAATCTGCAGTAGGTTGAGGGTTTGGATGAATAGAGATAAGAGGTGTTCATAAAAAGAGGGTGAGAGAGAAAACCAGTTCCATTCGAGTAGAAGAGAAAGATTTTATGAGTTTGTGATTAAAGAAGTCTTCTGACACCATGCTTCAAATTATTTTGCCAGAAGCAGTGCTTCATTGCCCTTACCTCCTACTATTCCTTCAGTCTAAAGAAGTGAGAGACAACTTGCTCTAAAAACATGCAGTCCTTGGTTGCAGAAACATGAAGACTAGTAACGAATGAATGAACTAACCATACAGAGGGCAAACAAAAATATCTCCTCTTCTTTCACACTGAATAATACTCTCTCCTAAATAAAAATAAATAAAAAAACAAAAGTCTATAGCAAAGGGAAAACATTATGTGTCACGAGGCAGGATGAAAAGTAAACTAACAGACCAATTATATCATACATGTTAACAAGTTTTAGTTACAATTCCAAAAGGGCTAGGACGGTTTGTGCTTTGGTGACTTCGGAAGGCATGTAGACAGCACCCAGCTTCAATAAATGATTTGACTCCATACAATGATAATAAAAAAGGCCCACCCATAAAGGACAAGTTACCATTTACATTATAATGCCACTTTTACAATTTAGGAGGTCTTGACACATTATCCAACTATAGAACAAGACAAGAGAATCAGCCAAGGCAACTTCCTCCACTACCACCTCGATTCTGAAATTTGCACTCACAAAACTCTAGTAAGGGGTTATTTAGGACCGTTTCTGATACCATTAATTCTGACTTCCCCATGCCAGTAATAAAGGAGGGATACCTGACTGGCACAGCCTAAATTTTATAGAAAATAGTAAGGACAAGAAATTTGAGACGTTTTAGTTTAAAAACCTTCACTCCACCTTAGTCCTTAATAAATAAAACAAAGGCGTGTATAAAAGGGGATTCTAAAGCTTCACTGGCAATTTAACACTAAATAGACGAATAAATCACGTATCCTTTCTTGTGCCATTACATGATATCTTACATTTCTAAGGTCGTTTTTTAAAATGAGCACTAATGATTTTTTCACTGGAATCTTTCATCTAAAAAACACGCCTCCGCATCAAAATTTCAAAGACCACAGATTTACGATAGTAAAAAAGAGATTAATTTAGGTGGGCCATCACTGGCTATCACAGACACCATCCTCTATTTTGCTGGAGTTACATGGGCCAAAGAGTTAAATTCCCCCAAACCACCCCAATTTCCCGCGGGACTGATTCTCTCCGTAAGTGAACAAAACTGACTTTCAAGCCTTTTCTTTGTAATTCTACATTGCAGGCTCTCCGGTAATCTCCCCAAACAGTCAAAAACTTATAAAGAAAGCACGAAGGTACGAAACGAAGATGGGGAGGCGACTAAAATACTAAGAGCGGCGGCGACCCACCCACCTCACGCGAAAGGGAAACCGCTCCTAGGGCGCAGCTCCATCAGAAGGCAGAAAAGGTACGGAGGGTAGCAGACGTCGTGAACCCCACCACTCGGGCTTGCACAGCCGGGAACCAACTGGAGGCCTGGAACCAGCGGTAGGGAGCGGTGGGGCGCGGAGACAAGGAAGCCTCACGGTTCGGTCCAGCCCACCAGGGTCCCGGGCGGCGGCGGGGCGAAGCTGAGGAAGCTCTGCCGGCCAAGGAGACGCCGGGGCTTGCAGCCTCACTCACCTGCCAGACGCTCGCCCCGCGGCCAGAAACACGGGCTCAGCCCGGGCGCTTCCTCTCCGGCGGACACTGCCCCCGCCACCGCGGGACCAGAGTAGAGGGGTGCTATAGAGGTCGGCAAAGCGGTGACCGGACACGGATCCAGGCTGGCAACTCCGTCCTCCACCTTCCTCACCAATAGTCGACAGCGCCTCCTGGGAACAGCATCGCCCCAGCCTCGGCCCGCTGCTCCGGGCCTTCGTCCGCAGATCCCCACGGCCCCGGGCGGGCTTCCGGCGGCCACACTCCGCCCCCTCGCTACTTGGCCGCCGCCATCTTGTTGGAGGCAGGAAGAACGCAGTACGCAGGCGCTCTCGGGGACCGCCGCTGTCCCCGGATCCCGCGACGAGCGTACGGTGTTGCGCAGGCGCATTGACTGCTGCGGTCCGTGGCCAGCACCGTTGCTTCTCGGGAAACAAAATCACGGATCCGTGGAGTCTTTCCTGCCCTGTGCTGCAGCCGATTTAATAGACCCTTCAGCGCACTCTAGAGTCAGTTGATCTGCACACCTCTGTCTGCCGTGCTAGGTGCAGGTGCTGGGTTAGGCACTGTTGACAGAAAGATTACTAAAACTTTACTTCAGCCTAAATCTAGGGAAGATGGAAATGAAAAAGTTACCTGCTCACCACCCAGCCACCTTCTCATCCCCCCCTTTTTATTTAAAAAGAAATTCTCCCTGTTTGTCTCCTGGTTTGATCAGGGTTTTTTTCCCCCCCTTTTTTTTTTCTTTTTTAACTTTATATTACCGCTCTCGCTTCATTCAACATTAATTCTGCCAATAATATTTGTGGTTCTATTATGTACTGTGTACTGTTTCAGGTTCTAGGTTTCTAGCTGTAAAGAGTATAAACTCATGGACTTTACATTCTAATGGAAAACAGTAGACAGTAAAAGACTAAAATAAATCAAAATAATGTTTGACAATAAGTAAGAGGCAGTGATTAGAGATTTCTCTCCAGAGATAACGTTTTACTTGAGGACTGACTGGCCAATAGCTGCGAGAAGACCTAGGGACAGAGCCTTCCAGACACAGGTAATAGCAAAAGCAGGGGCCTAAGATGGGAATGAGTCTAGCATTGGAGAGGGATAAATAGGTTACCTGGAATGGACAGGGAATGCGGATGAGGTTAGGAAAGGCAAGGACCATACTAGGTAGGGCATTGAGTTCACGGTAAGGGTTAGATTTTATTTCAAGTGACACCTTAACTTCTGGACACTGCCCCAACTACTACTCTTAAAAATACTTACAGGTCTGAACTGTTCCCCACTGCTCTAGATTTGCTGATTCCACTAACTCAAAGACCCTTTCCCTTGTTATTTACATGTCTGGCTTACTAACTCTTTGCACCATTTGTATTTCTTCCATGGCACTCAACAAGCTTTTAAATTATGTATTTACTTCTTCACTGTCTCTCCCTACTAAACTAAACTCCATGAGGAAAGGAAGATGTTTTGTCTACTGATGAAGGCCCCATGCCTAGCTAGCACTGTGCCTAGCACCATGGTCACTCAATGAATGTGGAAACATTCACCCATGTAGTCAGTGGTATTGGTTTTCACTTGCTGGCTTTTAAAATTAAATGCAAATCATTTTCAATTTATATATTTCCACAATGAGATTTTTTTTTTAAAGATTGATTTATTCATGCATACAAGAACTGGGGTACAGGCCAGAGGTGTGGGAGGTGAGAGGATTCACCAGAGACAGAGTGGGGAACAGAACAGGAGGATCGACTGAAATGCACTGCTGAGGGGAGCAGTGGGCGAGTCAGGAGAGGTCTGCTGTGCCATGTGGGTAGCTCCCTGGCCAGGGATTGAACTCATGCTGCAGTGGTTGCGGATAGCTTCATAGGTTGCATCTTAACCCCTTGCACTACCGGGGAGGCCCTCAGTGGGATTTTAAACAGGAACCTTGGAGAGAAGTGGAGAACAGAGAATGAGATAGAGGTGATGTTGGAACAGAGAGCAGAAATTATGTTGCATATGTTTGAGAGACTGGGAGAATGAAGGCTTTAATCTGATGGAGTATCTATTATTTGTGTTGTGTACTATACTAGATATTTAATCCTCATCACAGCACTGCTAAGTAATTATCCTCATTTTTATATATTGGAAAGTCCAGAGAGGTTAAGTCAGTTGTGTAAGGTGCCACATGAAGAGACAATGCTGACCCTAAACCTTTTGTCTTCCAACCTAGAGAAATTTGATTGGGAGATGGGCTTATTTGGTGATTTGGTTCTGTGTCATTTGCAGGCTTTCATTAGGTATTTCAACTACTGCCACATTGTTATTCTTGTATAACATGATAACAAAGAGCCTGACTGGAAGCTGCTCTGTCATTCGTTTCATTTGGATTGAAGCACAGCTCACTTTCCTCTACACGTTTTTTTTTTTTTAAAAATTGTATTTCTTTTATTAAAAAGTCCAGCATATTTCATCAAAGGAAAAGAAGAGATACAAAAAAAAAATATGTTCATATCCTAAATGCTAGCTGCATGCTCTTTTTTAGGCTTATTACTGTTTGGCTAGCTCTCTCACTTAGGTCCCAAGTTATACTTTAGATATCAAATATGGTTCTCTGGCAGAGAGTTACAGGCTCACCACAATAACCACTTATCCCATTTATTCATTGGAATTACACATCATCATTACTGCCCCAAACTACCTCAGTACAGCTAGGGAGAACCACTAGAAATGCTTACACGAAGTAAGTATTACACTATAACTCAAGAAAACATATACTTTTCAATCAAACCCAATTAGCCATGTGTAAGCCAAGTAGTAGGTGGGAATATATACCTGGAAAGATCCTCAGCACATACACATACCTTCTATTTCACCTTGGTATAAATCCTGGAAACAAGACAATGATTGTCTTTGGTTTCCCTGGTATTGTCTCTTATGTGTGCACCTGCCACCACCACCCCCAACACCTCTAAGAAAAGATATAATGAAATGCTAACCTCCAGAACTAAAGAATATGAATTTATTTGGAATTAGGGTCATTGAAGATGACCTACCCTAATTCGGTAACGTGTCCTTATAAGACGATGAACATACAAAGAAAGAAACATGCAGGGAGAAAGTCATGTGATGAAAAAGGTAGAGATTAGAGTTATGCAGCCACAGATAGGAACACCAAAGATTGCTCACAAACCACAACAAGTTAGGAAGAGGCAAGAAAAGACTTCCCTACAGATTTCAAAAGCATCATGGCCCTGCTAGTTCCTTGATTTTGGCTTTATAGCCTCCAGAGGTATGAAATAACAAATTTCTGTTATTTAAAGCTCCCCAATTTGTAATAGTTTGCTACAGCAGTCCTGGAAACTAATATACCAGCTATGTATATGGCAGAGCCTGAAATAAAGGAAAGAGATAGGAGCTGGCAGTGAAGAGGGATGATCCCAATTAGCAAACCAACAGCAAGACCTCAGACACCCCTGTGAGCAAGTTTCTTGTCTGTATGAGAGATAATGACAGCTGTTCTACCTGCCTCAGAAGTCTGCGGTGATAACTAACAAACATTCCTCCAGAGGAAACTAAGATGGTTTTATGGATATTTTTTGTAAAAGACAGAGTTCCTACCATAGGGAATATAACAGTCTGTGTCGCAAAAATATCAAAAAAAAAAAAAAAAGACACTTGGCGCGACTCCACTGATCCCCCCCTTGGGTCTGTGAGGTCCGCCCGGGGCGCAATAAACTTTCCCTCCCTTTGAGAAATGTAGCCTGGCTCTCCTTCTCTTTACCACGCCGAACCTTTCATCTTGGTGCCCCAAACCCGGGAAGGCCGTGTCCCCTGGCGCTGGGGCCGCCTTCTCGTCCCTGGGACCTCTCCTCTCCATTGCAGACATCTCACACACCCACCACCGGCCTTAATCCTTGCGATGCCTCCTGTGTTTGTAGACTGGCAGCTCTTGTGAAGATGCACGCGGTCAGCGGAGGGCCACCTAGGCCACTGTTACCATCGATGAGCCTTGCAGCTTCCAACTGAAGTCGCCATTATCCACTGAAAGGACACCAACTGACAATTCTTACGTTACCACAGGGAAAAACAAGGCGGATGCAAGGGCTTTCTGGATCAGGAAAGGTTAAGAATGCAGTTTTAGGGCGAGGAGACGCTGCGAGTAAGATCTCCCATTAAAAAAAGTTAATAGGGAGGAAAAGCGGCAGGTCCCAGTGAGAACTGGGACACGGAAGATAAACGGGTGACTCCAGCAAACTGCCCGAAGAAGAAAGTTGCCATAAAAGAGGACCAGAAGGGAGGGAAGCTCAGAACCCTGCTCCCCTCCCCTGCCCACAGAGTCTGCACTCTCTGACCCGCAGAGAGGAGGAAAACAACAAACCAAAACCACCAACAAGAACAAACGACGCAGCAAGCAGGACTGTGAGTGGAAAGGAACTATTGCAGCCACCACACCCCGTGAACGGGAGCTGTGGAGAACCCTGCAGGATTCGCCGCAGCGGTGAGCGAAGGCTCCGGGCACCATTAGAGAAGAACAAAGACCCCGGGAGATGCGCACACAGCCCGGGCTGCCGGTAAGCTTGCGCGGAAAAACAGCGCTCTTGGCGAGCGCTTGAAAAGCAAATGCAGACCGGGATCACCGCTGCCCAGGTCCCCGCGCCTGCGACCTAGGCTTGCGGGGAGACGCGCGGAGGACCTCACGGGGGTGCAAGACCCTCCCTGAGTGAGCAGGAACCAGGCGCCCAGGCATGGGAGCGGGGTGCAAAAGGCGCCATTCCAGCGCCACTGAACTGGGCTACAGCCCGCGTCCTGGACCTGAGGGCTTTGGAACTGAGACCCGGGGCACGAAATTTGGGGCGTGGGTTCTCCACGATGGCGGGGCACAAGGCAGACACAGCACCCCAAAGCTGTTGAGGTTTACCCTACCATTCGCACTCTGTTCCCTGTCCCACGGGGTGGGGGGAGGCCAAAAACAGCCCCCCAAGGACAATAGGAGAGATCTCTGGCACCACCTAGCGACCAGAAAAAAAAAAGTCACTAACACCCCATAGAACAGGAAATTTCTTAAGACTGCTTGAAAAGGGCAGAAGGCTTCTGGAGGACCCAGTGGCCAGCCGGGAAGTTAGCCCATGCCAGGCCCCTTCCGACCAGCAGTCTGAGCCCACAGAGGGAGCAGGCACCCACGTCCGGGGCAGACCGGGTGCACAGAAGAGTGTGCCTGAAACCGGAGGCGCAGGGACTGCATCCCACTTCGCCATTTTAGAACAGGGACATTTCTTCAGTAAAAACTGCCTGAAACCAGCAGAAAGCTGCCCCAGAAGCCAGAGATGGCTCCTGGAGGAGCCAGAGGGGAGCGGAGAAGTTCACCCAAGATGCCACCCAGTCCGAGCAACATAGTGTCCCAATGCATACGACAAATTAGAAAACAGACAGTAGGGAGTAGAAGAACCACACGCAACCTAACAACTCCTCAGGAAAGAAGCACACCACAAAAAGAAAACCACTCCCCAGATTGCAACAACAGCAGCTTGGAAGAACTTCTGAGCCTTTCAGAAAGAGAATTTAAAATTGCCATGATTAAAAAAGTGATAGATCAGAAGAAGGAAATTGAGTCCCTAAAGAGGGAAAACAATGGTCAGAAGAATGAAATTGAGTCCCTAAAGAGGGAAGTAAAAGAAATGCAGGAGATCAAAGAATTAATGGAGGAACTAAAGAACTCTGGGAAAAGCAATGAAAGCAGAACAGATGAAATGGAAGAATGAATAAGTACTCTTGAAGACACAGAAATAAAAAGAACCAAAACAGAAAAGGAAAGAGAAGTACGAAGGAAAAAGAATGAAGAAAGACTTCGGGAATTATCTGACTCCATGAGGAAAGGAAATATAAGAGTTATAGGAATTCCAGAAGGAGAGGAGAGAGATGTAGGAACAGAGAAAATATTCCAGGAGATAATTGAAGAGAACTTCCCAAATGCGAAGAACGAGCTGAAAATTGATATACAAGAAGCAAGAAGAACACCAAACTTCCACGACGAAAGGAAAAACACAGCAAGACACATAATAGTAAAGCTCCTAAGAATCCAGGACAAGGAAAAAATAATGAAGCTGACAAGAGGGAAGAAACAGATAACATTCAAAGGAAAACCAATCAGGCTGACATCAGACTTCTCTGAAGAAACACTACGGGCAAGGAGAGAGTGGAGGGACATAGTCAACAGACTCCAAGAAAACAGATGCCAACCAAGAATACTCTATCCCGCAAAGCTCTCTTTCCTCCATGAAGAAAGAATATGGACCTTCCCAGACAAAGAGAAACTCCGGAATTTCATTGCGACTAAACCCCCACTCCAAAAAATACTAAAAGGAATCCTAAAGCCAGAACCTCAGTGGGACGAATAACAACGAAAGAAGACCAGAAAAAAAAAGTTATTAAAAGAATAAATAAATAAAATCAAAGGAAAGACAAACATAATGGCAAATACAGATGCTAACATATCAATATTAACTCTAAATGTGAATGGACTAAACTCTTCAATAAAAAGACACAGAGTTGCAGCCTGGATTAAGAAACAAAACCCAACCTTTTGCTGTCTCCAGGAAACACATTTAGCTACAAAAGATAAAAATAGGCTCAAAGTCAAAGGATGGAAAACAATCCTACAAGCAAATGGGCCAAAAAAGAAAGCAGGAACAGCTATACTTATATCAGATAAAACAGACTTCAAACTCAAAAAGATAAAAAGAGACCCCAATGGTCACTACATTATGATCAAGGGGACAATACTTCAAGAAGAAATAACACTCATTAACATATACTCACCAAACGAAAGAGCACCAAAATATATCAGACAATTGTTGTCCTCTCTGAAAACAGACATCAGAGAAAACACATACGTAGTGGGAGACTTCAACACACCACTATCAACAATGGATAGATCAACAAGACAAAAAATAAGTAAAGAAACTAAAGCTCTAAATAAGGACCTAGAGCATTTGGGCTTAACAGACATCTATAGAACACTAAACCCAAAGAAAACGGAGTACACATTTTTCTCAAGCGCACATGGATCATTCTCCAGGATCGATAACATACTGGGGCACAAGACAAACATCAACAGATACACCAAGATCGAAATCATACCAACCATCTTTTCTGACCACGAAGGCATCAAACTAGAAATAAACCATAAAAAGAAGGCAAGGAACTTTCCTACCTCATGGAGATTAAAAACCACACTACTGGAAGACCACTGGACTAATGAGGAGATCAAAGAAGAAATTAAAAAATTCTTTGAATTGAATGACAAGGAGGACACCAATATCCTAAATGTATGGGATGCAGCAAAAGCAGTAATAAGAGGAAAATATATAGCAATAGGAGCTCACATCAAAAAACAAGAAAGAACTCAAAGAAACAATCTAATCTCGAAGCTCAAAGATCTAGAAAAAGAACAACCAAAAAAACCCCAAAACCAGTAGAAGAAAAGAAATAATAAAAACCAAAGCAGAAATAAATGAAATTGAAACTAAAAAAACAATCCAAAAGATCAATGAAACCAAGAGCTGGTTCTTTGAAAAAATCCATAAAATAGACAAACCCCTAGCCAGGCTCACAAAGGAAAAAAGGGAGAAAGCACAAATACACAGGATCATAAATGAAAGAGGAGAAATCACAACGGACACAGCAGAAATCAAAAGAATAATCAGTAACTGCTATGAACAGTTATATGGAAACAAGTTCAACAATCTAGAGGAGATGGACAAATTCCTACAACTCTACAATCACCCAAGCTAGATAAAGAAGAAATAGAACACCTAAACAGACCAATTACAAGCAGCGAAATGGAAATGGTAATCAAAAACCTCCCCAAAAACAAAAGCCCAGGACCTGATGGATTTACAAATGAATTCTACCAAACATTCAGAGACGAATTAGTGCATATCCTTCACAAACTCTTCCAAAAAATTGAGAAGGAAGGGACAATACCAAACACGTTCTATGAAGCCAATATTATACTAATACCAAAACCGAACAAGGACAACACAAAAAAGGAAAACTACAGGCCAATCTCCCTAATGAACACTGATGCAAAAATCCTCAATAAAATTTTAGCTATCAGAATCCAACAATGTATCCATAAGATAATTCACCACGACCAAGTTGGATTCATTCCAGGGACACAAGGATGGTTTAACATCCGAAAATCAATCAACGTTATCCAACACATCAACAAAAAGAAATATAAAAACCATATGATAATATCAATAGATGCTGAGAAAGCTTTCGACAAAGTGCAACACCCATTCATGATAAAAGCCCTTGAAATTCTTGGGATACAAGGAACATACCTCAACATCATAAAGGCCATCTATGACAAGCCAACAGCCAGTATCATTCTCAATGGTGAAAAGCTGAAGCAATTCCATTAAGATCTGGAACAAGACAAGGATGTCCACTCTCACCACTGCTTTTCAATATAATACTGGAAGTCCTAGCCAGAGCAATAAGACAAGAGAAAGACATCCAAGGAATCCAAATAGGAAAAGAAGAAGTCAAACTATCACTATTTGCAGATGATATGATAATATACATAGAGAACGCCAAAATCTCCACAGAAAAACTAATTCAACTCATCAGTCAGTTCAGTAAAGTGGCAGGATACAAAATCAACACGCAAAAGTCAGTAGCCTTCCTATACACAAACAACAAATCTGAAGAAGAAGAAATCAAAAAAACCATCCCTTTTATTATCGAAACAAAAAAAATCAAATATTTGGGAATAAATCAAACAAAAGAGGTAAAGGACCTATACAAAGAAAACTATAAAACACTGTTAAAAAAATAGAAGAAGACACAAAGAAATGGAAAGACATCCCCTGCTCATGGATTGGAAGAATAAACATTATTAAAATGGCCATCCTACCAAAAGCAATATACAGATTCAATGCTATTCCAATCAAAATTTCAATGTCATTCTTCAAAGAAATAGAACAATTATTGATGAAATTCATATGGAATCACCAAAAACCCCGAATTGCCAAAGCTCTACTGAAAAAAAAAGAAGGAAATGGAGGCATCACACTCCCAGACTTCAAACTATACTACAAAGCCATAATCATCAAAACTGCATGGTATTGGAACAAGAACAGACATACAGACCAATGGAATCGAATAGAAAATCCAGAAATAAACCCACAGATTTATGGTCAACTAATCTTTGACAAAGGAGCAAAGACTATGCATTGGAGCAAAGAAAGTTTGTTCAATAAATGGTGCTGGGAAAACTGGGTCGCTACATGCAAAAGAATGAAGCTTGACCACTACCTCACACCATACACAAAAATCAACTCAAAATGGATTAAAGAACTAGACATAAGACCTGAAACCATAAAATACATAGAAAGAAATATAGGCAAACACTACGGGATTTGCACATCAAAGACATCTTTACAGACACATCACCCAAAGCAGTGATAGAGAAGGCAAAGATCAACAGCTGGGACTACATCAAATTAAAGAGCCTCTGCACAGCAAAAGAGACAATAACAAAAACAAAGAGAAACCCCACCAACTGGGAGAACATTTTTGCACCCAACACTAATGATAAAGGACTGATCACAAAAATCTGCAAAGAGCTGATGAGACTCAACAACAACAAAGAAAATAATCCAGTCAAAAAATGGGCAGAAGAGGTAAAAAGAAACTTCTCGGAAGAGGAAATGAAAATGGCCAACAGGCATATGAAAAAATGTTCAACATCACTTGTCATCAGGGAAATGCAAATCAAAACTACCATGAGATACCATCTTACACCAGTGAGAATGGCACATATTAAAAAAACTAGCAACAACAAATGTTGGCGAGGGTGTGGGGAAAAAGGAACTCTCCTGCACTGTTGGTGGGAGTGCAAACTGGTCCAACCACTGTGGAGAGCTGTGTGGAGATTTCTGGACCTACTAAACATAGAGCTTCCATATGATCCAGCAATTCCACTCCTTGGTATTTACCCAAAGGACACAGAAACATCCATTCCAAAGAGCACCTGCACCCCTATGTTTATAGCAGCACTGTTTACAATAGCTAAGCTTTGGAAACAACCCAAATGCCCAAAAATTGATGACTGGATCAAGAAGATGTGGTACATATATACCATGGAATATTACTCAGCATTCAAAAAAGATAAACACATGCAATTTGCAGCAACATGGATGGCGCTGGAAGGGATCATGCTCAGAGAAATAAGCCAGAAAGAAAAAGAAAAATACCGGATGGTCTCACTCATAGCAGGAATCTAGAAAACTTAAATAAGGGACCAGGAAAATGAATATAAGAAAGTGAAAATCAAAATCAACAAAAAACTATGAACTAGAGACACTTTTTGGGGTGTGGGGGGTGGGAGGAGAAGGATTGGGGTCAGAATGGGGCGTTTGCAATTGTATGGGGGAATATAAAAATAAAATTTATTATTTAAAAAAAAAGACACTTTCCTTTAATCAAAATAGTAAGGCAAGCAAAGACTTTAGTTTTGATCTGATTAACTATTGGTGTTGAAAGTGCAAAGAACCGTGGTAGACTGAGGTATAATGGGTAGACTCCATGAAGGGCCTTAGCAGAAAAGAAATGTGTTAGAGAATACTGAATACCTGCAGAATCTGTAGGAGCAACTTTCAATGTGATTCCCAGAACTAGTCCCAAGAAGAGACACTGCAACCTCTGCTGGGTACAGATACCCAAACTGTGACTACCAATGCCACTTAGATCTAGATGCTGGGCAATGCCAATCTACCCTGGAAATTAGATACAGTCACCATCACTATCACTATTTAAAAAAAAAAAAAAAACAGAGATTTCTGTGACATCACCGCATTGGCTTTTAGTTCTAAGCCTGGGGCCAAATGAGGGACACATCTCAGTCATACATTAATGTTCTAGTTCAGTGTTATTAAGTAGAAATATAATACAAGCCACATATATGATCCTGATTTTTCTAATAGCCACATTAAGAAAATTAAAGAAGAGCCCCCGCCCTGGTGGCGCAGCGGTTGAGCGCTGGGCTGCGAAGCTGCCCACGGCCTCCGCAGCACCAGTTCGATCCCTGGCCACTGGTGAGAATCCCACATGGCATGACAGACCTCTCCTGCCATGCCCGCTGCTCCCCTCAGGAGTGTACTTCGGTCCTTCTGCCTGCTCTGCTCCCCTCTCTGGCTCTGGTGAATTCTCTCACCCTCACGCGCTTCTGACTGTACCCAGTACTTGTATAAATAAATAAAAATAAATAAATCTTTTAAAAAAAGAAAGAAAATTAAAGAAAAAAGTGAAATTAATTTGAACAATATACTTTATTTAACTAAATATATCAGAAATATTATTTCACCATGTGACACTAGCTGCATTTCAAATGCCCAACAGTTGCATGTGTCCAATGGCTATCCTAACTGATAAGGAGACAGAGAAATGAGATAAGGACTTTTCATTCATGTAGTGAAGATAGGCATTTTCCTAAACACAGAAGGAGGGTTCAGATACAGTCTTTCAAATGGAAGATAAGTTGAAGGTAAACCAAGACTGTATTGTAGAGAAAGGGAATTGGTAGACTATGGAATTTTATTTTAAATTTTGTTGTGTAATAATTGAATGCCACTGAAAATTTCTGGAGAATTACTTTGAAATGTTTAGGAATTTCAGATGTAGCACACAGGAATTGTAATTAGAAGGCCTGGATTTTAGTTAGGCTCCCTAACTGTGTCGACAGGTGTTGTGTCTGGCCAGGTTTTGGATGTCAGCAAATGGGAGAACAGTCAGGGAGTCTTGGGTAGGTCCAAGAAGAAGTCAGTATTGCTACAACAGGAGACTAGTTACACAAGTGGTGGTGGTGGCAGCAAGACACACACACACACACACACACACACACACACACACCCTGGACAAGAAGTTTTACTCCTTTTATACTGTACAAGAACAAAGCCCACCCAGAGCCAATTGTATGCTCACAGCTACACATCTGATACATTTTCCATGCACACAGGATACTATCAAGATTACGGGCTATCTGCTGATTTTGCTGAGTCTGCTAAGTCTAGGAAAGGCCTTCGGAAGGTGAAAAAGAGCTTACATCACCCCAGGTTCCTTTACCCTAAGTTATATCATGTTCCTCTAACCTTGTAGCAGGCAAGTTGCTTCTCTGGATCTTTCTTTTTATCTTCAGGAATAAAGATGATAATACCTGAGAGCAGGCTTACTGTGAGGATATGTGTATGTGAAAATGTGTAGGACATTGGGAGCACTCAGTAACTGTTACTTAAATCTGAGTATCTTATTGGATAATTAGATAACATGGAGGCTAAACTGTTTCTCAAAAATCAAGAGGAACATTGTAGACTTAAAAACTAGAATTATGTATTTTGAATATTTCAATTGTACCTCAGCTTGGATAACTTAAAATATGTGCTTGTTTCCTAAGTAGCCCATTTATTCTTTGAAGCTTCTACTGGTTAGTCCTGCCTAGTGATCTCTCCTTTGATGGTTCAGAGGTATCCTTTGGATAGTAATAACATTGTTGGCTCTTGCCTTATCTTCTTCCTTATATACATACATTTTGTTAGAGACAATGTCTCATTCATCTTTGCAAGTTAGCCTCCACAGTGTCTTGAACTGAAGGTACCCAAATAAACAAGAATAACAAATTTGGAGAATTTTAGGAGTTGAATGATGTGTTTATGAGTATTCATTATACTATTATTGTGACTTATACTTGGAAATTTCATAATAAACAGTTTTGTTTTAGAAAAAGACACCGAAGAGACTTCTGCTTCAAGGTGATAGAATGTATATAAGTATTCAATTCCCATCTCTCTATGTCATTAAAATATTAACAGCAGGGCTCAGTTTTCTATGAAACCAATGAAGGTCAATCCTCACAGGTACTTCCTTTACAAGGTCCTGGAAGGTACTTGAGCAATAACATTCACGTGTTCATAATGTTCACACATTCATAATATTCACACATTTTTGCAAAACCTACAGAAGTAATATGGTTCAATCACAATTGGTTAAAGGCATTATCTTTTTCTACTCTGACTTCCCCTCTGTCACAATTCTCCTTGTTTCAATTGGTATTAGAGTAGTTATAGTCATTTTGTGATCCATATAAGGGATCCTCACCATTTATCCAGATATTTAAACAAATACTCAGATTCACTCAGATTTGAGTAACAAAATTGAGACAAAACTTGTTTGAATTTAGTGAGAATTTATATAAGTCACAGATACTTCTATCTCAGCCCATTGTTTGACTCATTGCTACAAAAAATTCAGGGACAAATATTGTGTTGTAATATGCACATATCCTATGGCACTTGCACCAGTGGTATGTACAGAACTAGGGGAGTCTGTAGAAAACTCTCCCAAACTTATAACTCATGTATAAATGAAACTTAATAGAAGGTTCCTCAAATGAGACCACATTCTTAAAAAATTACAAGTTATTACTAGTAACTACTGTCAAGTTGAGGAAAATCTATCAGCTATAAAATTTTTCTGATGAACCATGCTTGAAGAAAGACTTAATTCTCTTTATAGTCAATCCATACAAATACAATAAAACCAAATCACTGTTATATGAAAGGCCAACTAAAAAGCAACTGGAAAAAATGTAGGAGAAAATCATATCAGAAAGTAAAATAATAGACATATTCTGTATTTGTTTGATTTTGTGGTATTTGTGTGTTTTGTGTTCAAATTCTAAAATTTGTAATTTGTTGTGATTTATTTTATAATTCCAAATAAATATTCATTTCTCAGCCACGTTTATATTCAAATTTATGTCTTTGTCTCTCAAATGGGAACTCTAAATTGGATCTCTCATAAAACATTAATCTCTGATATTAGTGGGAATTTCAACATCCTTCTCCCAGAAACTGATAGAACTGATAGACAGAAAATGAGCAGATACATAGAACAATACAATACAATCAAAAGGATCTAATTAATATTTATAGACACTCTACCCAACAATAGCAGAAAAAACGTTTTTTTTAAAACACTCATAGCAGAGGAATGTTTGATACAAAACAAATTTGAAAGAATTAAAATCATCCAGGTATCATCCATCTCTGGCCTTTATTGTAATTAGAAATCAATGAAAGAAAGGCAACAGGAAATTTTCTAAATATTTGGAAATTAAGCAATATGCTCTTAAATAATACCTGATCAAAGAGGAAGTGTACACAATGAAGTTACATCAAAGTGACACAATAAAGTGTCAAAGGAAAAAAATTAAATATATGGAAATGAATGAAAACGCAAAACAAAAAATTGTAGGTTGCAAATAAAGTAATGCAGTGAGGAAAATTTATGCATTATGTGGTTACATCAGAAAAAATGGATAGATTACATTAGAAAAGTTTTCAAATCAATATTCTCAGTTTCTATTTTGAGAAAGTAGATAAAAAATATAAAAATTAACCCAAAATAAGAGGATAGAGAGAAGTAAATAGCAGAAATCAATATAGTTTGGAAGAAAAACAATAAAAGAGATCAATGAAGCAAAAAGCTGGCTGATAGATCTTTATCAAGACTGACAAAATAGAGAAGACACAATCACAAACATCAGTGGTAAAACAGTAAATCATTACAGTTCCTGAAGTCTTTAGAAGAATACAAGGAATCACCACATAACTTTACACTTGCAAATTAAACAACTGAGAAGAAATGGACTTATTCTTCTAAAACTACAAACTACAGAAGTTCAAACACATAAAGTAGAATATTATTCTAACCATGAAAGCAATCAAACTTGTCATTAAAATTCTCTAGAAAAAGAAATCTCCAGATAGCCTCATTGGAGTGTTTTAACTAATATTTTGAGAAGATTTAGCACCCAGTTTTAGAAATCTCTTTCAGAGATTAGAAAAGTATTTTCTACGTATTAGAAAATACACTTTTCTAAGTATTCTTTATAAACTCAGTATTACTCTGATAAAAATTATACAATACCATAAAACTGTAGCTGAATCTCTCTCATAAACCCAGATAAAAATCACCTACAAAATATTAGTAAATCAAATACAATTATTATTATATACATCATCAGATAAGATTTCTTTCAGGTATTCATAGCTGGTACAAGATTCAAAAATCAAACAATACAATCTATATTGTAATGTACATATAAATAAAGAAGACAAATCATGATCATATCAATTAATGCAGAAAGAGTTTTTGACAAAATCTAAAACCAATACCAATTCAAGATAAACCTGAATCTGTTTTTTAGCCAGTAAGTATTTATAAAAGGGAATATATCCATGAATATTGAGAATAGACAAGTGTTTCATCAGCTGAAGAGAGATTTTGACAAATTTCTGGATGCCAGGAAGTGATGGAAGAACTAAGGTCAAGGAAACACTTCAGTCCAGAACATAGAGGAAAACTGCAGCAGAAGACCAAAGTAGAGATGGCTCCTGGTTCATGGAGAAATCTAGAACTAGATCTAGATCAGCAAGTCACAAATACAGAGACAAGAATGGAACACAGTAAACTTCAGCTTATTGTGATGAAACACCTGGAAAATGGTGATATGTGTGGTATGGTTTTAAGGAAATGCTTTTCAGACCCTGAAATTTCACATGACCTATCCATAACATTCATTTACCTGAAAAAAGCACCATAAGTCATATTGGTTCTCCTTTCTCATCTCCTTTATCATAATAGTTTTCTACCATTTTATCAAGGAAAAACATTCCATTCTTACATTCATTCATTCTTTTCCCTGAATAACATAGAATAATTCAACGCTAATCAATGTACTAAAATACTGCCCAGTCCAGCTCATGGAGACATTGATTTATAATATATTTTACCTTTTTTGTGCTAATAATTTTTCTTTAATAAAGAATAATTTTTAACATTCTTGCCTTAAGGTAATGAACAAAATATAATTAAGTAAATTGAATTTGTTTCTAGCAGAGAAGTATGATAGGATTATTAATAAAGAACTTTCACACTTTTCTACTTCTGGACAAGATGGAATAACAAATATCAATATTCTTTATATTTTAAATAACCCTTACACTGGACAAAGTATATGAAACAATTTTTGTGGCACTGGATATCTGAAGAATGAAAATTCTAAGACACAGAAAATTCGTGTCTTAGATGTTTCTCTTGTTTGTTAATTTTGAGGAAACCAGCTGTCATGCTGTAAACTGCTCTATGAAGAGACCAATGTGTGGAACTCAGGAAGCATCTGATGAAAAGCCAGTGAGGTACTAAGGTTTCTAGTACCTTAATTCATAAGGGACACAATTCATAAGGGACACAATCCCGACAGCAACTCTGCAATAAGCCAAGAAATGGACCCTCTGCCAAGTCAAGGATTCAGAAGATACCATAGCCTGAGTCAACAGCTTCATGGAAGACCTTGAATCAGAAGCAGCCAGTTAAACCACATTCCAACTCCTAACACGCGGAAACTGTGAAATTATACATATTTCTTATTTTAAACTGTTAAGTTTTGGATTTATTTGTTATACAGCAATAGATTAGTACAGGAAGGCAGACACAAGAAAGTACTAATTCCATATATAATGTCTGGAATTGGTCACAGTACAGGATTGAAAATCTTTTATCACATAACCAGCTACACATTTTCATTATTTTCCTTCCATCTCTTATATGTGCTTCAAATTTTCATTCACAACAGAACAAACTTTTCTTGTAAGCTTCATTTTTGCTCCATAAAGCTTTCCAACTAAAGTAACTGAATGTAATAAAGTAAGCAACCAGAGACACGGTATTTTTCTGTTTAATGACAGAAAAAAAGAAAACGCTCCATCTGTGTAGAAAATGATAATTATCCATACCCAATCCCTGTGCATTTGGCTTTAAAATGAAACTGAGGATAGTGTCTGTTTCCTGGGACATTCTTTCCCTGAAAACACTGCTTATTCTTCTAGTCTTTTAAAGGACAGCACTAAAACAGCTGTAAATATCAAGTTACAAATGATTAATCTTAATTCTTTGATATTACCAAAGAGTAACATAATTATTATAAAAAATCTGGCAATTACAGAAATTCACAAGAAGAAAAAAAATCATCACCCAAGATAATTGTTTGCATTTTGACAAGTATCTTTCCAGATTTAACTTTAAAAATAAAAGTGATTGACCAGAGGGCAAGTGGGCCCCATTAGACCACCACCAGCTCAGTGTGGTGGGAGAGAACATGTTCTGCAGAAGCTACACCACAGCAGCGTGACATGGAAAGCAAAATATAATAATAATAATAATAATAATAATAATAGTAATGAAGGGAAGAGGGAAACAGGTAATCATAACAAACAGCAACACAAGTCCACAGGGGAATACCACACCACAGAAGGAGACTACCTCTCCAGAACCCAATCACAAAAACATTGATGATGTGTTCAGCCTATCAGAAAAATAATTCAAAATTGCCATGAAAAATAAATTCATAACTATGGAAGAAAATTGAGGAAAAATAAATGAATGTAATTAGATATAAAATCAAAGACAGATTGCCTAAATTGAAGTTTTAATTAAAGAAATGCTGGTTAGTATATAAAAAGAGCAATAGCTGAGATGAAAAATTCAGGCAAAAACTGTAGATGTATAATAGACCAAATGGAAGAATGAGTCCCTGAACCTGAGACGTGAATGATAAAATTAAAGAAAGGAAAGGGGAAAAATAAAATAAAAGGCAAAAGATGTAAAAAAAAAAAAATGAAGAAGAACTTTGAGAATTATCTGACTCCGTGAAGAAATGCAACAAAGAATAATGGGTATTGCAAAGGGGGATGAGAGAGTAAAATGAAAAGATAACTTATTTAAAGAAATAATGTAGAAAAACTTGCCAAACCTGCAGAAGGGACTAAATATACAAATCCAGGAAGCTAAAAGAACACCAGATTACCTAAACAAAATGAGAACTATACCAAGTCATACAGTGGTGAAACTTATAAGAATTCAAGACCAAAATGAGTATGAAAGCTGGCAAAAGGAGAAGTGGACAACCCTGAAAGAAACCCCAATCAGGCTAACATTGGAATTCTCAGAGAACAGTATTAACAAGAGGATGGAATGATGTGATCCAAATGCTTTAAGATAAAAACTGCCGTCAACAATACTCTGTAGTGCAAGACTCTACTTCAGATATGAGAAATAATAAAGGCCTTCACAGACAAAGAGAAACCTTTTTTTTTTTTTAGATTTATTTATTTATTTGTACAAGAACCAGGGTACAAGCCAGATGCGCGGGAGGGTGAAAGGATTCACCAGAGACAGAGTGGGGAACAGAACAGGCAGACTGATGAAATACACTGCTGAGGGGAGCAGCGGGCAAGACAAGAGAGGTCTGCCGTGCCGTGTGGGACCCTCACCGGTTGGCAGGATCGAACTGGCGCTGTAGAGGTTGTGGACAGCTCCACAGTGCCGCGCTCAACTGCCTGCGCCACCAGGAGTGGCCCGACAAACAGAAACTGAAGGAGTTTGCAACACTAGGCCACTATTCAAGAACTATTGGAAGGAACTCTCAAATCTAAGCTGAAGAGAATCTGAAAAAGAAATTAGGTAGAAGCACAAATATTAAGGACAAAATGGGAGCAACAGACTTTTACATATTAATAATCTCACAAATTTAAATGGTTTGAACACCCCAATAAAAAGACACGAAATATCTGTTGGATTAGGAAACAGAATCCAACTTTCTACTTGCTCCAGGAGCTATACCTGAGCTCCAAAGATAAAGATAGACAAAGATAAAGGGTTGGAAAATAATCCTATAAGCAAATGGGAACCAAAAGAAGAAAGGGACAGTCATACAGAATAGACAGAGCAGATTTCCAATTAAAATGGTACTAAGAGACAGGAATGGACAGTATATAATGATTGGGGGAATGATACATCAGGAAGACATAACACTATCAATGTGTTTACCAATGAAAGAGCACCAAAATGTATTCAGTAATTACTATCAACTTTAAAAAGAGAAATTGGAAAAATTTGTGGTAGAGGACATCAACACCTCACTCTTTTTTTTAAAAGATTCTATTTATTTATGCATACAAGAACTGTGGTGTAGGCCAGAGGTGCAGGGGGGTGCAAGGATTCACCAGAGACAGAGTAGGGAACAGAACAGGCAGAATGACTGAAGGAGAGCAGAGGATGAGACAGGAGAGTTCTGCTGTGCCATATTGGTAGCTCCCTAGCTAGCTGGGAAATCAACTCATGCTGCAGAGGCTGCAGATAGCTTCGTAGTACTATGCTTAACCCCTTGCACCACCAGGAAGGCCTCAACACCTCACTCTTTCACCAACAGACTGGTCAACTAGATGGAAAATAAATAGGGACATAATAGCCTTAAACAAAGAATTAGACAACATAGACATAAATGACAGGTACAGGGCACTGTACCTCTTCCTCCCTCTCCACCAAATCTGAATACATATTCTTCTCAACTGCCACTGGGACATTCCCAGTTTTGAACACATGTTAAGTCACCAAGCAAGTGTCAAAATTCATAAAAATAAAAATCATGTCAAGCATCTTCTCTAATCATAATAGTTTCAAACTAGAAATCATTTACAAAAAGAAAGCACAGAAAGCCTCCAATATGTGGAGACTGAACAACACACTATTGAAAGTCTACTGTGTTAACAAGAAAATAGAGGAGAAAAAAAAATTTCTTGAGACAAATGACAATGAAGATACAACCTCCCAGAACTTATGGGACACAGTAAAAGCAGCACTTGCATTTTCAGATTGGAATGATTATGAATAAGTCCACTTTATTTGTTTATTAAGACAATTTTTTAACAGCAGATTTAGGTTGACAACAAAATTGAGAGGAAGATACAGAGATTTCCCATGTATTCTATGCCCCACATATGCATAACTTCCCCTGTTATCAACAATTTCCAAGAGTGGTACATTTATTACCAAGCATAAACCAACACTGACACATTATAACAACACAAAGTACATGATTTACTTTAGGGTTTATTCTTGGAGTTGTATAGTCTGTGGGTTTAGACAAATATATAATGACATTTATCCATGATTATAAAATTATTTTGACATATATCCAGGATCAAAATAGTAACCTAAAATTTTCTCAAACCTAAAAGTCTGTGCCCCTGTATTCATTCCTTCCCCTGCTCCCATCCCTGAAAACCACTGACCGTTTTATTGTCTTCATAGCTTGCCTTTTCCATAACGTCCTATAGTTGGAATCTTAGAGTATGTAGTCTTTTTGGATTAACTTCTTTCACTTAATATGAATGTAAGTTTCCTCCATGTTGTTTTATGGTAGTTCTTTTATTTTTACTCCTGAATAATATTTAATTATCTGGATTTACCACAGTTTATTTATCCATTAACTTATTGAAGGATATCTTCGTTGCTTCCAAATTCTGGCAATTATGAATAAAACTATGATAAAGATCCATATATAGGTTTTGTGGACTTATGTTTACAGCTCATTTTAGTAAATGTCCAGGAGTGATTGCTTGATTCTGTTGATAAGAGCAGGTGTAGCTTTATCAGAAACTACCAAACAGGGGCCTCCCTGGTAGCACAAGGGTTAAAGACAGCACTATCATGAGTTTGATCCCCACCTCCTACCCCCCAGCTGGTCAGGGAGCTAACCCACATTGCACAGCAAACCTCTCCTGTCTCGCCAACTGCTCCCCTCAGCAGTATATTTCAGTAGATCTGTCTGTTCTGCTTCCCCAACATCTCTGATGAATCCGCTCATCCCCCCCCCCACACCTCTGGCTTACACCTCAGTTTTTAAATAATTTTTTAAAAAAAGAAACAACTAAACAGTCTTCCAAAGTAGCTGTATCATTTTGCATTCCCACCAGCAATGAATGAGAACTCCTGTTGTTCCGTCCTCCACAACATTTAGTGTTGGCAGTGCTCTGGATTTTAGTCATTCCAATGTGTGTAGTGACACTAATTTTTGTATTATTAAATTTAAATTGCTTCTTGTGTAGTCTGGATATACTTTTAATGTATATGCAGTTACCAATATTTTCTCCCAATCTGTAGTTTGTATTTTAATTTTAGCAGTGATTTTGGAGAGAAGGTTTAAAATTTGATGAAGCCCAAATTATCAGTTTTTTTTTTTAAATGAATCATGTTGTTGGACCTATATCTAAGAAATCTTGCCTAATTCAAGGTCACAGAATTTTTCTCCTGTGATTTCTTCTAGACTTTCAATAAAGGTATTATCGATGATGTATTTTTTTTGCATATGGTACAATGTAAAGACAGAGTTTTATTTAAAAAAATGGATATCCACTTGTCTAACATCATTTATTGAAGACTATTCTTTCTTCATTGACTTGACTTTGCACATTTGTTGAAAATCAATTGACCATATACTGACATCGTGCTTGCTGGCAGAAATGAAATATTTAGAGACTAATTCTATTATACAGAGCAGACAATGGAGGCAAAATCAGAACTGAAAACAGATAAATTGACAACTGTCACAGTCATTCTCATCCAAAGTCAATCTCTCTGGAGATCGACATGTTTTCAGTACTCCAAGTACTGTGGGCTGCACATTGGAAGACAGCCCTGCTCAGGCCAATGGAGAATTGTGGTGGTGTGATGTTGGGAACCACAAAGAAAGTCTCCCAGACTCTTAAATAAGAAGATGAGTTACTAAATGTTGTTCAGGTACTTGATAGAGATTGGATTCTAGTGTGAACTCTGTTACCATATGTAGACCAATTGTTCTGATGGGGCTTCCCTCTAGTTCTTTTTTGTATATAATTAACTCAGTCAGCCAGGTGATTGTTGAAGATCTCACCCTTGAAGAACTCAGATGAGGGTCAATGAAGGCAAGTGAAGCAGCCCATTCCTATCAGGCACTAATAATTTCTCTCAGGCCTGTCCAGTGGTACCAAATACCTCAAACATGACAGTGAAATGTTGGGATACTACACAAACCAGAGGTGAGGAGGTATAGCATCCTCCAGTACTGGGGAAAGGAGTAGGTAATAGAGGAGGTGTTCTGTATCTACAGCTAAGGAAAACAAAGGTATTTCATGAGGTCCCCCCACAAAACTACAAGGTGGTTAATTCCAGATGTTCCAGGATACCACTCCTAGGAAACCAAATCCTGATGGCACTCTAGGCATTTCCAGACTGAGGCCTATTTTCCTCCAGATTAGTTAAGTCAATCATTGTTGAGGAAAATGTATCTCCCACTCCCCAATATCCTCTGATGGTCTTCACCCTACACACCCTGGCCTCATTCTGAAATAATCACTTTCTACTTCAGGAACACATACTGCTCGGGAATTGATGGAGTAGAGGTATTGAAATGCTGCCCTTTTGCTTATAGAAAAGAAACTGAGGTCAGCAAGAAGAAAAAGTTTGAGCCATCAGATGTTTTTGAGAATAGAATTTAAAACTTCAAAGTAGTTTGTAAAATCAAACAAGAAAATATCATATTTCAGTAAGAATAAAATTAGAACTTAAATTTTAGCTATCCTTATTAAGAATAAGAATACGCTTTTTAAATATAATAACTGAACCAGACCAATATGGTGTCTGAGTTATGATTACTTCTTTTGATCCTGGGAGGATATTTTGTAAGTTATCCAGGGGGGCATTTGAAGTAAAACTAGATGACCTCTTGCACATTGCAGACCAGGATGGGTCATACCATAAAATATATCGAAGAGATTCAACCCCCTTCAACGAAAGGTGGGTGGAGAGAAGTGCCTGGTCTGAGATGTGATCTTGTGTTAACTTTGATATGGCACTCTCATTTGGCTCAAGGCCCTGGGGGAGGGGAGATCTGAGTGGTGTGAAAGTACGCTCTCAAGTGAAGGATATAAGTGCAGAGGAACTAGGGTGTGCCCAGCAGACTGAGTCCCCAGTGAAAAGAACAAGGACAGTATACTGGATTGTTTTCTCCTTCCCTCACACCTTGGGAATGGTTTTGACCTTGTGAAGTATGCTGACAGTGGGCATACTGCACAAACTTGTGTCTGGAATGTTAAGAGAGGAGGTCTATTAGTGGCGCCACAAACAAAAAACAGTCCAACCCCACCCTAACTCACACCAATGACTGGATCCCTCTAGGCAACTCTACCACTCCCCTATTCGGCAGTTGTAAATAGGTCTCCTTGATGCATGACATATAGAGACCAGGAAAATTCAAGCATTTAAAATCATATAAAGGCAGGAAAAACTAAAAAAAAAAGAAAAAGAAAAAGACAGGCCCACAAAACTATTGTGCCATCTGCTGGAAAAAAAGAATTTCTACAATCTGGGTCCTCCCTGGTGGCGCAGGGGTAAAAGACCCAGCACTATCAAGTTATCACCAGCTAGCTTGCTGTATGAGTTAGATCCCTGGCCAAGGAGCTAACCTACATGGTACAGCAGACCTCTCCTGTATTGCCCACTGCTCCCTTCTGCAGTGTATTTCAGTAGATCTTCCTGTTTTGCTCCCCACTCTGTCTCTGGTAAATCCTCTCATCCTCCATACCTCTAGACTATACCCAGTTCTTGTATGCATAAATAAATAAAAATAAATCTTTAAAAGAAAGTTCTGTAAACCTCTAAGTTATTCCCAAGGACACTTTTAGAAAAGCCAACTCTGAAATAGAAAAATGTGCAGATAAAAATGTAACACATAGCACCTTGAGTCCTCAAGGAAATATGACCACAAGGATAGAGCAACTTTCCAGAATTCAGCCACAAAAACAGGGGAGAGCTCTTCTTTTATTCAGATGCAGAGTTCAAAACTACCAAGATAAAGAATTCGAAGAAATGAAGGAAACCAAAAAATGATTAAAGATAAACAAGAAAACTAAAAAAAAAAATCCAAAATGAATGTCTGATAAATAAACTAATGAACAGAAGATAGAAATTAAAGTTTTAAATAAAATAATGGAGATGAAGGATGTAAAAATATTAAGAGGAGATTAAAAAATTTGGAGAAATGTGTGGAAGCAGAAAGGACCAAATGGAAGACAAATCAGTAACTTCGGAGATGGTAATGTGCAAAGAATCTAAGTGGAAGAAGAAAGAAATGTGAAAAAAAAAAAGAAAAAACACTTCAAGAATTATCTGATTCCATTAGGAAAGGCAGCATAAGAATAATGGGTGTTCCAGAAGAACAAGAGAAAGAGAAGGAGCATACAACTTATTCAAAGAAATAATAATGAAAACATCCATAAATTTGGGGAGAAACTAAATATACAACTCTGTGAAGCTAAAAGAACACCTGGTTATCAAAATATAATGAGACCTATAGCATCATGAAACTTCCAAGATTTCAAGACAAAGAATATTGAAGATAGTGAGGGAGAAAAAAGGAGATGAGCTATAAAGTTACCCTGATAAGGCTTGCACCTGACTTTTCTGAGGAAACCTGACATTAAAGGAAGAACTTAAAGATAAAAACTGCCAGTTAAGAATACTGTATCTTGCAAGATTGTCCTTCAGATATGAGGGGAAAATAAAGACATTTCCAGATTTTAAAAAAGCTGAAGGGGTTTGAAAACACTAGATCTCACCTACAAAAATTTTGAAAGGAGCTCTCTTATCTAAACTGAAGAGAGGAACAACCATAAAAAACTGAACAAGGAAATAGATAGAACTAGAAAACAGAAGATAAAAATAACAGTAGCAGAGCCTTTTATAACAATAATCACCCTAAATTATAAATGTGGATTGAATTGACTGAGGAAAAGGCTCAGAGTCACTTGTTGGAACATAAAACAAAACTGCTCCATTCTCTCCAGGATGCTCACCTTGGCTCCCAAGATAAAAATAGATAGACTTAAAGTAAAAGGTGGAAAACAATTCTACAAGCAAATGTGATCTCAAAAAAGGCACGGACAGCCATATTTATATCAGATAATGTAGACTTCCAACTAAAACAGGTCATGAGAGACAGAGAAGGATATTATATAATGACTAACTAGGAATCCATCAAGATTTATATACACCAAACAAGGGAGTATCAAAATATATTAGGTGACTATTATCAAATCTAAAAGCAGACAACAACAGCAACACAATTGTGGTAGAGGAGATCAATATCACATTTTAATCCATGAACATATCAACCAGACAGAAAATAAACAAGAAAACGATATACTTAAAGGTGAAAATAGACTATGTGGGTTTACTAGACTATGTGGGTTTAATAGTTACATGTCATTGCACCCCCCAAAAGCTCAGTAAGCATTCTTCTCAAAGACACATGGAATATTCTTCAGGATAGACTACAAAACAAGTGTAAATAAATTTATGAAGATTGAAATCATATCAAGTATCTTATCTGATTACCATGATAGGAAACTAGAAATCAACCATAAAAGAAACCAGGATAAATCACTAATATGTCGATACTGAAAGGATATTGTATAAATGAAAAAAATAAAAAAGAAATTAAATACCTGAGATAAATGAAAAAAAGAAACAACTTCCCAGGTTCTATGGGAACAGCAAAAGCAGCATTAAGAGGGAAGTATATCGCAGTGCAGGAGCACATCAAGAATCAAGAAAGAGGTCAAATAAATAATATTACCTCTCACCTTAAGGAACTACAAAAAGAACAAACAAAACTAAAAGCCAGTAGGTGAAAGGAAATAATAAAAATTAGATCATAAATTAACAAAATAGAAATCAAAAAGACAATCTAAACGATGAATAAAACCAAAATTGTTCTTTGAAAAAATAAAATCAATGAACCTCCTTCTATGCTCAAAAATAAAAAAGGGAGAAAGTACTAATAAATACAATCAGAAACAAAAGAGAAGGAATAACATATACCTCAGAAACACAGGGGATAAAATTACTATGAAATTCTGTATGCCAATAAGTTGAATAATCTAAGAGAAACGGACAAATTTTCAGAAATATACAATTTTCTGGAACTGAATCAGGAAGAAACTTAAAATCTGACCAATTACAAACAAGAAATTGAAACAGTAATAAGTAGTCACTCCTTTCCCACCTCCAAAAAAAAGCTCAGGACCAGATGATTTCACTAACAAATTCAACCACACCTTCAAAGATGAATAATACCTATCCTTTCAATCTCTTCTCAAAAAATTGAGAAAGAGGGAACACATTTGATGAGGCCAACATTATTCTGATAGCCAAAGCAGATAAAACTATCACAAAAACCAAAGCAGACAAAAATATCACCAAGAAAAGAAAGCTATAGGCCAGCTTTTGTGATAAACATAGATGCAAAATTCCTCAACAAAATCTTTGAAAATCTAATTTGACAATAAATACATCATGGCATCATGACCAAGTGGGATGTGTTCCAAGGATGCAAGAATGTTTCAACATCTGAAAATTGACCAATGTAATCTATCACATCAACAGAAAAGAATGTGAAAACCATATGATCACATTAATAGACGCAGGCAAAGCATCTGATAAGATCCAACATTTATTTATGATTAAAAAACTTCAAAAAGTGGGGATAGATGAAACATACCTCATCACAATAAAGTCCAAACCCATAATAAATGACAAACCCACAGCTGACATCATTCTCAATGGTAAAAATATGAAAGTTTTCTGCTAAGATATAGTACAAGACAAGGATGTTTGCTTTTGCCATTACCATGTAATGTAGTATTAGAAGTCCTTGCTATATCAATTAGGCAAGAATAAAATATAAAAGGAATCCAAATTGAGAAAGAAGTAAAACTATCATAATTCACAGATGACATAATCATATACACAAAAGCACTAAAAACTCTAAAAAACTATGTAAAACAATAAATCAATACAGCCAAGTGACAAGTTATAAATCAATTTATAAAAATCAGTTGTCTTCCTATATACAAACAATGAATTAGAAGAGAAAGGACTCAAGAAAATAATCCCATTTATAAATGCATCAAAAGAGTTACCTAGGGGTAAATTGACAAGGAATAAAAGACATTGTTAAAAGAAATAGAAGAAAACACAAAGAAAAAGAAAGCAATTCCCTGCCCATGTATTGGAATAATAAACATTGTGGAAATGACCTTTATACCCAAAGTAATATACATATTTCAATGAAATCTTTATCAAAGTTTCAACAGTGTTCTTTAAAGAAATAGAACAACCATTTCTGAAATTCATATAGAATGACAAAAACTCCTGAATACCCAAAGTAGTCCTGACAGCAAAGAGGGAGAGTGTTGGTATAACACTTCCAGACTTTAAAGCTGTAGTAATCAAAAGAGCATGGTACTAGAATAAAAATAGACAGATCAATGGAGTAGAATTGAGAGCCCATAAACCCTTGCTTGTAGTTAATCTACCACATAGTTAATATACTACAAAGTTGTCAAGACTATACACTTTTTTTTCTTTTAAGGATTTATTTATTTATTATTTATACAAGCACTGGGTACAGTCAGAAGTGCAGGAGGGTGAGAGAATTCACCAGAGCCAGAGCGGGGAACAGAGCAGGCAGAAGGACCAAAGTACACTGCTGAGGGGAGCAGCGGGCGGCAGGAGAGGTCTGCGCGCCATGTGGGACCCTCCTCCAGTGGCCGGGGAGCAGCCGGGGATGGAACCAGCGCTGCTGAGGCTGCGGGCAGCTTCGCAACCCAGCACTCAACCATTGCGCCACCGGGGAGGCCCTATATACAAACAATTAACTCAAAATTTATTAAAGACATTGATGTAATACCTGAAACCATAAAATGCATAGAAAAAAACAGGTAAAACAATCCACAACATTGGTGTTAGTGATATCTTGGTGGATTTGTGTTCAACAGCAAAAGAGAAGATAAACAAATGGTGCTAGATGAATCTAAAAAATTTCTGCACAGAGAAACTATCACTGAAAAAAAGATACCCTACTGAGTGGGAGAAAATATTTGCACACTTCTTTTGACAAGGGACTGATATCTCAGATCTACAAAGAACTCATACAATTCAACAAAAAGGAAACGAGTAACCCAAGCAAAAATGGGCAAAGAACAAAATAGATACTTCCCCAAAGACAACAAGCACTGGGGAAAATGCTCATTATGCCTTAGCATCACGGAAATGCAAATCAAAACCACAATGAGATACCATCTCCCACTTGTGGGAATGACGAAACAGCAAGTGTTGATGAGAACATGGAAAAAAAAGAACCGTCAGTAGGAATGTAGCCTGATTCAGTCAAATTGTAGACTTTGAAAAGCAGTATGGAGGCATCTCAAAATAATAAAAATAGATCTAAAAACAGGTCGTCTCTAGGAATCTATCTGAAGAAAATATAAAGACTAATTTGAAGGCATATATTCACTCCTATGTTCATTGCAGCACTATTTACAGCAACAAGTAATGGAATCAACCTAAATGCCCAAGAAGAGATGAGCAGATTAAGACCATGTTGAAAATATACACAATGGAATAGTATTCAGTCATAAAAACATGAGTTCTTGCTATTTGTGACAACATGGCTGGAAATAGAGGGGATAATACTAAGTGAAATAAGTCATAAGGAAAAACACAAGTGCCAATGGTTTCACTTTTATGAGGAATATAGAGAAATAAAACAAAGGATCAGACAAAACCAAGGCAGTAAAAAGCCCTAGAAATCTGTTGTAGAATTGAGGCTACTAGAGGCAAATGGGAGTGTAGAGAGCAAAGTATGGAGGGTTCCCAATGGACTATGATAGAGGCCCATGGGTGCGTTGGTTGTTGTGATGTGGTAACATATATCTGAAGGGGTATGATCCTATACATCCTATCTATCTGAATCATATACATTCTTGAAAATCAATGTTCCTTCAATTATAAAAAAGTATAATTTCACCAGAAATACAGTATTTCTCTCTCTTTTTTTTTAAAGATTTATTTATTTATTTATACAAGCACTGGGTACAATCAGAAGCACGGGAGGGTGAGTGAATTCACCAGAACCAGAGCACGGAACAGAACAGTCAGAGTGACAAAATACACTGCTGAGGGGAGCAGCAGGAGCAACAGGAGAGGTCTGTTGCGCCATGTGGGACCCTCGCCGGCGGCTGGGGATCGAACCAGTGCTGCAGAGGCTGCAGGCAGCTTCACAGCCCAGCGTTCAACCACTGCGCCACTGGGGGAGGCCCAACATCTATTTCTCTTAATAAGAAAATTGAGATAGGGCCTCTCTGGTAGCTTAGGGATTAAGTCTCAGTAGTACCACCACATAGACCCACTACAGTGGCCCGAGTTCAATCCCTGGCTAGGGAGCTAACCCACATGGCATAGCAGATCTCGCCTGCCTTGCCTCCTGCTCCCTTAGCAGTGTATTTCAGTGATTCTGCCTATCCTGTACCCCACTCTTTCCCTGGTGAGTTCTTTTTTTTTTTTTTAATAATAAATTTTATTTTTATATTCCCCATACAATTGCAGCCCCCCCCATTCTGACCCCAATCCCTCCCTCCCACCCCCGCCCCCCAAAAAGTGTCTCTGGTTCATAGTTTTTTGTTGATTTTGATTTTCACTTTCTTATAGTTATTCGTTTTCCTGGTCCCTTATTTAAGTTTTCTAGATTCCTGCTATGAGTGAGACCATCCGGTATTTTTCTTTTTCTTTTTGGCTTATTTCGCTGAGCATGATCCCTTCCAGTGCCATCCATGTTGCTGCAAATTGCATGTGTTTATATTTTTTGAATGCTGAGTAATATTCCATGGTATATGTACCACATCTTCTTGATCCAGTCATCTATTTTTGGGCATTTGGGTTGTTTCCAAAGCTTAGCTATTGTAAACAGTGCTGCTATAAACATAGGGGTGCAGGTGTTCTTTGGAATTGATGTTTCTGTGTCCTTTGGGTAAATACCTAGGAGTGGAATTGCTGGATCATATGGAAGCTCTATGTTTAGTAGGTCCAGAAATCTCCACACAGCTCTCCACAGTGGTTGGACCAGTTTGCACTCCCACCAACAGTGCAGAAGATTTCCTTTTTCTCCACGCCCTCGCCAACATTTGTTGTTGCTAGTTTTTTTAATATGTGCCATTCTCACTGGTGTAAGATGGTATCTCATGGTAGTTTTGATTTGCATTTCCCTGATGACAAGTGATGTTGAACATTTTTTCATATGCCTGTTGGCCATTTGCATTTCCTCTTCAGAGAAGTTTCTTTTTACCTCTTCTGCCCATTTTTTGACTGGATTATTTTCTTTGTTGTTGTTGAGTCTCATCAGCTCTTTGCAGATTTTTGTGATCAGTCCTTTATCATTAGTGTTGTGTGCAAAAATGTTCTCCCAGTTGGTGGGGTTTCTCTTTGTTTTTGTTATTGTCTCTTTTGCTGTGCAGAAGCTCTTTAATTTGATGTAGTCCCAGCTGTTTATCTTTGCCTTCACTATCACTGCTTTGGGTGATGTGTCTGTAAAGATGTCTTTGATGTGCAAATCACGTAGTGTTTCGCCTATATTTCCTTCTATATATTTTATGGTTTCAGGTCTTATGTCTAGTTCTTTAATCCATTTTGAGTTGATTTTTGTGTATGGTGTGAGGTAGTGGTCAAGCTTCATTCTTTTGCATGTAGCGACCCAGTTTTCCCAGCACCATTTATTGAACAAACTTTCTTTGCTCCAATGCATAGTCTTTGCTCCTTTGTCAAAGATTAGTTGACCATAAATCTGTGGGTTTATTTCTGGATTTTCTTTTCGATTCCATTGGTCTGTATGTCTGTTCTTGTTCCAATACCATGCAGTTTTGATGATTATGGCTTTGTAGTAGAGTTTGAAGTCTGGGAGTGTGATGCCTCCATTCCCTTCTTTTTTTTTCAGGAGAGCTTTGGCTATTCGGGGTTTTTTGTGATGCCATATGAATTTCATCAATAATTGTTCTATTTCTTTGAAGAATGACATTGAAATTTTGATTGGAATAGCATTGAATCTGTATATTGCTTTTGGGAGGATGGCCATTTTAATAATGTTTATTCTTCCAATCCATGAGCAGGGGATGTCTTTCCATTTCTTTGTGTCTTCTTCTATTTCTTTTAACAGTGTTTTATAGTTTTCTTTGTATAGGTCCTTTACCTCTTTTGTTAGATTTATTCCCAAATATTTGATTTTTTTTGTTTCAATAAAAAAAGGGATGGTTTTTTTGATTTCTTCTTCTTCAGATTTATTGTTTGTGTATAGGAAGGCTACTGACTTTTGCGTGTTGATTTTGTATCCTGCCACTTTACTGAACTGATTGATGAGTTGAATTAGTTTTTCTGTGGACTTTTTGGGGTTCTCTATGTATATTATCATATCATCTGCAAATAGTGATAGTTTGACTTCTTCTTTTCCTATTTGGATTCCTTGAATGTCTTTCTCTTGTCTTATTGCTCTGGCTAGGACTTCCAGTATTATATTGAAAAGCAGTGGTGAGAGTGGACATCCTTGTCTTGTTCCAGATCTTAATGGAATTGCTTTCAGCTTTTCACCATTGAGAATGATACTGGCTGTTGGCTTGTCATAGATGGCCTTTATGATGTTGAGGTATGTTCCTTGTATCCCAAGAATTTCAAGGGCTTTTATCATGAATGGGTGTTGCACTTTGTCGAAAGCTTTCTCAGCATCTATTGATATTATCATATGGTTTTTATATTTCTTTTTGTTGATGTGTTGGATAACGTTGATTGATTTTCGGATGTTAAACCATCCTTGTGCCCCTGGAATGAATCCTACTTGGTCGTGGTGAATTATCTTTTGGATACATTGTTGGATTCTGATAGCTAAAATTTTATTGAGGATTTTTGCATCAGTGTTCATTAGGGAGATTGGCCTGTAGTTTTCCTTTTTTGTGTTGTCCTTGTTCGGTTTTGGTATTAGTGTAATGTTGGCTTCATAGAACGTGTTTGGTATTATCCCTTCCTTCTCAATTTTTTGGAAGAGTTTGTGAAGGATAGGCACTAATTAGTTTCTGAACGTTTGGTAGAATTCATTTGTAAATCCATCAGGTCCTGGGCTTTTGTTTTTGGGGAGGTTTTTGATTACCATTTCAATTTCGCTAATTGTAATTGGTCTGTTTAGGTGTTCTATTTCTTCTTTATCTAGCTTTGGGTGATTGTAGAGTTGTAGGAATTTGTCCATCTCCTCTAGATTGTTAAACTTGTTTCCATATAACTGTTCATAGTAGTTACTGATTATTCTTTTGATTTCTGCTGTGTCCGTTGTGATTTCTCCTCTTTCATTGATGATCCTGTTTATTTGTGCTTTCTCCCTTTTTTCCTTTGTGAGCCTGGCTAGGGGTTTGTCTATTTTATTTATTTTTTCAAAGAACCAGCTCTTGGTTTCATTGATCTTTTGGATTGTTTTTTTAGTTTCAATTTCATTTATTTCTTTTTGTTTTTATTATTTCTTTTCTTCTACTGGTTTTGGGGTTTTTTTGTAGTTCTTTTTCTAGATCTTTGAGCTTCGAGATTAGGTTGTTTCTTTGAGTTCTTTCTTGTTTCTTGATGTGAACTTCTATTGCTATATATTTTCCTCTTATTACTGCTTTTGCTGCATCCCATACATTTAGGATATTGGTGTCCTCCTTGTCGTTCAATTCAAAGAATTTTTTAATTTCTTCTTTGATCTCCTCATTAGTCCAGTGGTCTTCCAGTAGTGTGGTTTTTAATCTCCATGAGGTAGGAAAGTTCCTTGCCTTCTTTTTATGGTTTATTTCTAGTTTGATGCCTTCATGGTCAGAAAAGATGGTTGATATGATTTCAATCTTGGTGTATCTGTTGATGTTTGTCTTGTGCCCCAGTATGTGATCGATCCTGGAGAATGATCCGTGTGCGCTTGAGAAAAATGTGTACTCCGTTTTTTTTGGGTTTAGTGTTCTATAGATGTCTGTTAAGCCCAATTGCTCTAGGTCCTTATTTAGAGCTTTGGTTTCTTTACTTATTTTTTGTCTTGTTGATCTATCCATTGTTGATAGTGGTGTGTTGAAGTCTCCCACTACGTATGTGTTTTCTCTGATGTCTGTTTTCAGAGAGGACAACAGTTGTCTAATATATTTTGGTGCTCCTTCGTTTGGTGAGTATATGTTAATGAGTGTTATTTCTTCTTGAAGTATTGTCCCCTTGATCATAATGTAGTGACCATTGGGGTCTCTTTTTATCTTTTTGAGTTTGAAATCTGTTTTATCTGATATAAGTATAGCTGTTCCTGCTTTCTTTTTTCGTCCATTTGCTTGTAGGATTGTTTTCCATCCTTTAACTTTGAGCCTATTTTTATCTTTTGTAGCTAAATGTGTTTCCTGGAGACAGCAAAAGGTTGGGTTTTGTTTCTTTATCCAGGCTGCAACTCTGTGTCTTTTTATTGAAGAGTTTAGTCCATTTACATTTAGAGTTAATATTGATATGTTAGCATCTGTATTTGCCATTGTGTTTGTCTTTCCTTTGATTTTATTTATTTATTCTTTTAATAACTTTTTTTTTTTTGGCCTTCTTTCATTGTTATTCGTCCCTCTGAGGTTCTGACTTTAGGACTCCTTGTAGTATTTTTTGGAGTGAGGGTTTAGTTGTAATGAAATTCCGGAGTTTCTGTTTGTCTGGGAAGGTCCATATTCTTTCTTCAAAGAGGAAGGAGAGCTTTGCAGGATAGAGAATTCTTGGTTGGCATCTGTTTTCTTGGAGTCTGTTGACTATGTCCCTCCACTCTCTCCTTGCCCGTAGTGTTTCTTCGGAGAAGTCTGATCTCAGCCTGATTGGCTTTCCTTTGAATGTTATCTGTTTCTTCCCTCTTGCCAGCTTCATTATTTTTTCCTTGTCCTGGATTCTTGGGAGCTTTACTATTATGTGTCTTGCTGTATTTTTCCTTTTGTCGTGGAAGTTTGGTGTTCTTCTTGCTTCTTGTATATCAATTTTCAGCTCCTTCTTCACATTTGGGAAGTTCTCTTCAATTATCTCTTTGAATATTTTTTCTGTTCCTACATCTCTCTCCTCTCCTTCTGGTATTCCTATAACTCTTATATTTCCTTTCCTCATGGAGTCAGATAGTTCCCGAAGTCTTTTTTCGTTCTTTTTCCTTTGTACTTCTCTTTCCTTTTCTGTTTTGGTTCTTTTTATTTCTGTGTCTTCAAGATTACTTATTCGTTCTTCCATTTCATCTATTCTGCTTTCATTGCTTTTCCCAGAATTCTTTAGTTCTTCCATTAATTCTTTGATCTCCTGCATTTCTTTTACTTCCCTCTTTAGGGACTCAATTGCATTCTTCTGATCGTTGATTATTTTTCCCTTATCATTGTTTTCCTTTATGACTTCTGTCAGTTTTTTAATCACGGCAATTTTAAATTCTCTTTCTGGAAGGCTCAGAAGTTCTTCCAAGTTACTGTCGTTACAATCTGGGGGCTGCTTTTCTTTTTGTGGTGTGCTTTTTCCCTGGGGAGTTGCTAGGTTGCGTGTGGTTCTTCTCCTCCCTACTGTCTGTTTTCTAATTTGCCGTATGCGTTGGGACACTGTGTAGTTGGAACTTGTCGGCATCTTGGGTGAGCTTCTCTGCTCTCCTCTGGTTCCTCCAGGAGTCATCTGTCAGTTTCAAGCAGTCTTTACTGGAGAAAGGTCTCTGTTCTAAAATGCCGTTGTGGGAAAACACTCCCCTGTGTGCCTGGTCTGCCCCAGCGGTGGGTTCCTGCTCCCCCTCTGGGCTTGGACTGCAGGCCAGATGGGGTCTGGCGTGGGCGAACTTCCCCCGCTCACCTCTGGCTCCCGAGGAAGCCTTCTGCAGGTAGTCTTTACTGAAGAAATGTCCCTGTTCTAAGATGGTGATGTGGGACACACTCCCTGAGCGTCCAGTCTCAGGCACACTCTTCTGCGCGCCTGGTCTGCCCCGGCTGTGGGTGCTTGCTCCCCCTGTGGGCTCAGACTACTGGTCGGAAGGGGCCCGGCGTGGGCTAACTCCCCAGCTGGCCACTGGCTCCTCTAGGCGCCTCTGCTGGCTTCAAGTCGCTAGGTGGCGCCAGAGATCTCTCCTGGATCCCTTGGGGAGCTGATTTTCCACCCCGTGGGACAGGGAACAGAGCGGGAATGGTAGGGTAAACCTCAACGGCTTTGGGGTGCTGTGTCTGCCTTGTGCCCCACCGTCGTGGGGAACCCACGCCCCTAATTTCGTGTCCTGGGGCCCCTAATTTCGTGTCCCGGGTGTCAGTTCCAAAGCCCTCAGTTCCAGGACTCAGGCTGTAGCCCAGTTCAGTGGTGCGGGAATGGCGCCTTTTGAATCCCGCTCCCGTGCCTGGGCGCCTGGTTCCTGCTCACTCAGTGAGGGCCTCCGCGCGTCTCCCCGCAAGTCTAGGTCGCAGGCGCAGGGACCTGGGCAGCTGTGATCTGGATCCGCGTTTGCTTTTCAACTGCACTGCTTTTCTGCGCGCGATCCCGATTCCGATCCGCACTTGGTTTTCCAGCGCGCTGCTTTTCCGCGCAATCCTGACCGCGCTCCGCGCCTGGTTTTCCAGCGCGCCGCTTTTCCGTGCAGGCTTACTGGGCAGCCCGGGGCTGTGTGCTGGTGCTGGTCTCCTCCTGGGCGGGGTCTCTCATTAATGGCGCCTGGAGCTCACGTCCGTGGCGGATCCTGCAGGGTTCTCCACAGCTCCCGTTCACGGGGTGTGGTGGCTGCAATAGTTCCTTTCCACTCACAGTCCCGCTTGCTGCATCGTTTGTTCTTGTCGGTCGTTTTAGTTTGTTGTTTTCCTCCTCTCTGCGGGTCGGAGAGTGCCGCCTCTGTGGGCGGGGGAGGGGAGCAGGGTTCTGCGCTTCCCTCCCTTCTGGTCCTCTTTTATGGCAACTTTCTTCTTCGGGCAGTTCGCTGGCGTCACCCGTTTATCTTCCGTGTCCCGGTTCTCACTGGGACCTGCCGCTTTTCCTCCCTATTAACTTTTTTTAATGGGAGATCTTACTCGCAGCGTCTCCTCGCCACCATGTTGCTCCGCCCCCTCAAGCCAGGGGTTTTTTGATCCCTGGTGAGTTCTTTCACCTCTCACCTCTGGTCTCCACTCCAGTTCTTTTTTTTTTTTTTAAGATTTATTTATACAAGAGCTGGGGTACAGGCCAGAGGCACGGGGGGTGAGAGGATTTGCCAGAGACAGAGGCAGATCAGGAACAGAACAGGCAGATCTACTGAAATACACTGCTGAGGGGAGCAGCAGGTGAGACAGAAGAGGTATGTGGGTCATGTGGGAATCTCCCTGGCCAGCTGGGAATCAAGGCTGCAGACAGCTTCACAGCGCTGCGCACAACCCGCTGTACCACAAGGGAGGCCCTCCACTCCAATTCTTCTAAAATAAATGAACACAGACTATTCACTATATAGAGTTATCTCAGAGGCAATATTTAATATATCTTTGGATATAACATGAAGTTGATATAATATTCTAAGAAAATGTACCAGTTATTGATAAAATGCAAATGTAACTACTACAAATGTATTTATTATACATAATCCTCAGTAATATAATTTTCTAAATAATTGTTAATATTTCTTGAGTTACTGGCAAATACTTATTTTGGCATGTGATATTAAAAAGAAATGTAAAATATCTAAAACCTTATTTAAAATATGTCTTCATTGAAAAAGAAACTACATTTCCTAAAAAAGTTCTTAATGTCTTTGGTATAAGAGCGATACAAAAATACATATAGTACCTGGTTGCACTTAGTGTTTTCTTTTTTGTTTGGATGTCACTCTAAAATCTATGTTCTGTCTGTATTTGAAGGAGTAATTACAAAGCTACTTGACTTTGAAAGAGTGGAATGTGCTAAGATAACATATCTTCAAGTCAAGGAAAAAAGACAAGAGCTGGGGAATGGAACTTGAAAAGAGAGAATTAGCTGAGGTTATTCATGCTGCTCCCCATTCACATCCTCTTTCCTCACCCCTACTACAGCTTCAGACACCTCATCTCTGGAGGAGGTAAAGACTCTTAGATAAGCTTGGAAACCTTGGAGCAGAGGGACCTTTGACATTCTCTGGAATCCAAAGGACAAAAGGCAGATTGGCAAGATAAGCATAGACTGTCCTGACCATGGAGCTTCACAGTGGACCCCAGCGGTGGGTGTGACAGGGACCCTTTTGCCTTGGAGCCATGTTTTCCTAAACCACAGCTCTAGAGAGAGCAGCTCAAAGGAGTAAAGTGTGGTTGAGTCTCCAAGCATCACTGGAGCCAGCAGTGTTGAATGGGGGTAGGGATGATAGGTTTTTATCATATTAAGGTAGACTATAAATTATTCAGCTGCAAAACCTTTGTCAACGGCAAGGACAGATTGGGGCACAGCCAGACCCTATCTTGCCATTCTTCCTCTACACTCCAGATACTGTCCATGGGGAAAGAAAAGAGGAAAATCCTTGGTGGTGGAGACTAGCTCTGATCTTGAATGTGAGCATGAAATGAACTGAGTTTAAATCTTTCTTTTGACCCAATATTTATGTCAAGAGACTATCTTTGTAATTGCCATGACAGTTACTGTAAGAATGACAAGTCTGAGTTCCCCGTCATTACTGAAAATGGAAATTTTAGAGTTATAATAAATTGAATCCATTGTAGATAAATAAACTAAAATACATTCCTTCCCACTTGATGTTTAGATATTAAATTTTAAATCCATTACTCTATCATGTCTTCCTTTGGAACCTTAAATCATTTACATGGACATCAATGACTCAGATGTGTGCTCAGGAAAACAGTATGGGCAGTGTCTGGGGGTGCTGGCACCCACACTTGAAGGTCCTGAACACATTTCACCTAACTGAGCATCTCGCTCAAAGGCCCATGAACAGTTCTGCTTCTCCAACTGACAAAGTCAGTGATGACAAAGCTTCTTTAGGGGCTATTTTATACCCCATTAACTATATCACTAAAAATAAGATATATTAAGCACTTACGGTATGCTGAGTGCCAGCCTGTGAATAGTATGTTGAAAGATAGACTCTTACTTCAAGAAGCTCACTGAGGGAAATGAAATAAGAAATTACACTTGCAAATGCATCCCCATAAAAAGTATTGCTAAATGATCCAGACCAAAATCTCTCAAATACTGAACAGCTTTTTCCTCTCTTTTGCTGTCTGAGAGGTCAAAGTGATGAAGGGCAACAAAGAAGCAAAATCAGAGGTAGGAATGAGGCAGTGAGTAAATTGGTGGTCTCAAAGCAAGAATGAGATAATGAAAATAATGGGGAAAAGGTGATATAAACATTTACCCTACAAAGCTCATGATCTGAGACTTTCCTTCTCTATCTAGTTTCCTCATTAGGCAAAGCTTAAGTTATTGCCGGTGAGAGGTCTCTTCTGATCCTTTCTCATTTGACCCATGGAAAATAGCAGTGGGCCAAAGCACGCTAGTGACTGGAGGTAACGGGGAAGGTCACTGCTGTCTGCCAGGACAGAAGTGGGTTCTGGTAATTGTGAGAATGGGAAAGGAGAGAAGTGTTGAGAAAGGCAGACATTATTTCCTTTCACTTCATTAGAGGAAATAAAGGCTTTAAGAAAGCTATTATTTAAGGTAGAAAAGCCTTCCTTTCTGTCTTTCTTCCCAAACCAGTCCCTCATTTCGCACACACCCTCCCCCCCCACAAATACTTTATGGTGGGGCCATGCAATGGTGATCGCTTTAAAGTACAATAGCCTCATCTCTTCATTTGTATTCACTTTCATTTCCCAAGTAATAGGTCTTTTCAAACAGAATTTACTTTGACCCTCATCCTTTAAAATGCACCTGCAATTAAGCAATATGTGAGTGAATACATATATTCACTCTAAAACTGATTCTATTTATTAAACATTTTATTTTTTTCTAATTCTTACTATAATAATACTTACATTTCAAACCCCTTTCCTGGTCCATACTATCTCAGTAAACCATTAAGAGTATAGCATTAAATTGACTCCATAGCAAATATCATAAACACCAGATTATGTCTCCTACTTTATATAATGTAGGATATGGGAGAAGGAGCTGAGAAAAACAAAGCTCCCTTCAAAGCAAGGTATATTAAAAGCAGTTATTAAAACTGATAGTGAAGAGAATGTAGAGTATTAGTTTCCAAGTAACTTGTATATTTCCTAAATTTGTTATTCACTTCTAAGAAATGTGTGAAATCTTATATCACAAATTAGCACCTACCTAACAGAATGAAGGTGGTACTAAAAATCTACTGTTTCTGGGTATATTATCCACAAGTTCCTATTACAAACTGGTTTTTCAACCTTTAAACAAAGAAGATGCTAGCTTTATCTTGAAAAGGGAACAAATTGGTCCTTTGGGTAGCAGAATTTAAATTTTTTGAGACTGGGGCTGGAGACATGTGATGTCTGCCTGCAGGAGTTGGCAGGAAGCAGAAAGGAACAGGAATGATGGGATGATGCCTACATTACAGTGTCCTGAATGCTGAGAATTTAGGAAAAGCGGCTCTCAAGAGCATGGAGCTTCTCCTTCTCTGAATATTCTTTTTTTTTAATATTTTATTTTATATAATTCTTTTTTTATTTTTTTTACTTTTTTTTTATTTAAATATTTTATTTATATAATTCTTACATCTTTTTTCATCTTTGCACAATGTATGCATTTTCATTTTGGTTATATTCCCCATACAATTGCACCCCCCACCCCCTTATTTTGACTCTAGTCCTTCCTTTCCCTGCCCCTCTCCCCCACCGCCATAGTGTGTCTCTGGTTTATAGTTGCTTGTTGATTTTGATTTTTTACTTTGTATTGATTAGTCTTTTTCCTGGTCTCTTATTTAGGTTTTCTAAATTCCTGCTATGAGTGAGACCATCCGGTATTTTTCTTTTTCTTTCTGCTTATTTCGCTGAGCATGATCCCTTCTAGCTCCATCCATGTTGCTGCAAACTGCATGTGTTTATCTTTTTTGAATGCTGAGTAATATTCCATTGTGTATATGTACCTCATCGTCGTGATTCAGTCATCTATCTACATGACATGCACCTCAAAGACATCTTTACAGACACATCACCCAAAGCAGTGATAGTGAAGGCAAAGATAAACAGCTGGGACTACATGAAATTAAAGAACTTCTGCACAGCAAAAGAGACAATAACGAAAACAAAGAGAAACCCCACCCACTGGGAGAACATTTTTGCACACAACACTAATGATAAAGGACTGATCACAAAAATTTACAAAGAGCTGATGAGACTCAAGAAAAACAAAGAAAATAATCCAGTCAAAAAATGGGCAGAAGAGCTAAAAAGAAACTTCTCTGAAGAAGAAATGCAAATGGCCAACAGGCATATGAAAAAATGTTCAACATCACTTGTCATCAGGGAAATGCAAATCAAAACTACAATGAGATACCATCTCACACCAGTGAGAATGGCATGTATTAAAAACACTAGCAACAACAAATGCTGGCGAGGTTGTGGAGGAAAAGGAACTCTCCTGCACTGTTGATGGGAGTGCAAACTGGTCCAACCACTATGGAGAGCTGTGTGGAGATTTCTGGACCTACTAAACATAGAGCTTCCATATGATCCAGCAATTCCACTCCTAGGTATTTACCCAAATGACACAGAAACAGTAATTCCAAAGGGCACCTGCATGCCTATGTTTATAGCAGCACAATTTACAATAGCTAAGCTATGGAAGCAACCCAAATGCCCAAATATTTTATATAATTCTTACATCAATTTTTCATCTTTGTTCTCTGAACATTCTAAAGCAAAATTTCAAGCTAATTAGCGCATTAGCTGAACTGAAAATTTGACGAAGTAAAGGCAATAGCTAGGACAGCTCAGGTGTGCTTTAGTCTCTCAATTCTGCCTTTAGCTTCTTCACTAAAAGTTTTTCCTTTGGACTTAAAGGACCAAAGATGTCTGGGTCTGTAAGTTCTCCAGAGAACTTCTTGTGTGGGGTCACACAGAGCAGCATTTGATGCAAGGACAGAAACTTGATCAAAGTGGTTTTGAAAACTGAGGCATAAATAATTTTGTCCAAATTGTATTTTTGTTCAAATGTAGCAGCTAACTGATGCAAAAGTGGTCTTTTTGACTTTCTTAGATAACAATAAAAATTATTTACATCACTTGGTAGGGATAGCTGAGAATTAAAATAATTCTTTTGATGAAGCTGTTAGAATACATTTACCCAAAGCAGATGGTAATGTCTAAAATACAGATTCTAAAAGCAAAATTTTAGAGTGAAGTATAATGCTTCACATATCTCAGGAGTAATAGTCATATAGTAACTTCTTCCACTGGCTTGTTATGAGGCATGTACTACTCCGTATAAAATGACGTTCTGGCCTACCTAGGTCCCATAGTATCTTTCTTTTATTTTATCTTGGTTTATTTGGCTAAAGTTAATATCAAAACAAGGTATATTCTAATCTATGTCAAAAGAGTTTGCAACTCATGGGCCAACAGAAATCATGCTAATGCAAATTACCCAGATTTCCGCCTTGTCATTCCATTAAGTTTCAAAGTGATAATCAGTTTTTTCACTGGGCAGACAAAACTTCACCTAGGTGGCAAAGAAAATGAAGGACCTGCCCAAAGAATGTGCTGCTTCAGGTTCCACTGGGGAAAATTTCCTTAGTGGAACCAGTTGCTATAGGAAAGCAGAAGCAAAGATTCCACATCAGTTAGTCAGGAACCCACATTGTTTAACTTGAAAGTACATGTATATTTGTTGAAATTTCACTGTAGAGTGACAAAATCTCTTAACAACTTTTCATGGTTATTGTCAAGTTCTCATGGTAAAAGAAAAATAGAATCTCTTTTTCATCAGAAATAAATGTTCATAATAAATATGACACATTTAAAATTAAATTTTATTGTGAAAGATACATTAGTTTCTTTAAAAAGGTTAGAATTATCTTACATTAAATTATATAAAATGATCTTCTTCATTTGTACATTTATATGACTCTAGCTGCTTTCCTAAAATATATCAAATAGTAAAACATTCCCACTAAGCTAAGAATAGGAACAAGCTGTTAGAAAGGAGTGATGGGTGATAAGTAAACCTGCCAAGACTAAATGATTAAAAATGAGTGTGCATTGAAGAAAGCAGAGCTTTACCCCTGCTCAGTTATGGTGTAACATCTTACGATAGTAGTGTTGTAGGGCAGGGAGAGGGGCAGCCCAAAACCCCGCAAATCTGCCTGTTCTAAATGGGTTCTGCCATCCGCCGCATCAACACAAAAAATATGAGACTTTAATGGGAAGGAACTTTAATGAAACTAGGAAACAATACAGGTAAGGCAAAGAGTCTAGTTTCTAAATCAAGAACCCAAAGTTACCCGTCCCCTCGTGGGTAACAGTTCATCCATATGGGATCGGCCCAGAGCAAGGCCCCAAAGCCTGCCACAAGTCTAAAGCATCTTCCAGCGGGGGCCCACAGAAAAGGGTCACAAACAACCAGACAAGCCCGGAAGGAAAGGAGCAAAATCAACATCAAGATAAAAGCTGTCATTGTCACCTCCCCACGGGTCTCACCCACATCTGTGTCACCCAGTCCACGACCAAAAGACAAGCACAGTTTCTTCACGTGTCTCTAGGCTCCATGGCCTCCTCCAGGTCTCCTGGCTCCATCCTGCTTCCTTCCTTCCTCAGTCTCTTCTGCCGCTTCTCCTCTCCCTGCTCAGCTCCACCCTCCCTTGGGAGGGGCAGGGAACCTCCCCCTTTCCTGGGGACCACCCTGTTACAGTAGCACAAATACTTTAATGATTTACAAGACAAATGGTGGGATTCTTTAAGCAGGACTTAAATAATGAATTCTCCCTCTACCTCCTCCCATACAGGATTCAGAGTGAGTAGGCCCTCAGACTTTTTCCTTGTCAGATCACTGTTTTGTCTTTTAGCTGTCATGCATTTCTTGTTCTAACAAAGTAAAGCATAAACGTACTATAAAGAGAATATTGAGTAGCTATTCCTCCTCTCTGGTTATGATAGTGAGATAAGAATAGGGTTCAAAAACTTGAGAGGGCCTCCCCTGCTGGCGCAGGCAGTTATGCACAGCTCTGTGAAGCTGTCTGTAGCCTCTGCAGCACCAGCTTGATCCCAGCCAGCTGGCCAGCAGGGTCCCACATGGCTCCTCAGACCTCTCCTGTCGCACCCACTGCTCTCCTCAGCAGTGTATTTCGTCAGTCTGCCTGTTCTGTTCCCCACTCTATCTCTGGTGAATCCTCTCACCCTCCCACGCATCTGACCTGTACCCTGGTTCTTGTATAAATTAAAAAAAAAAACAAACTTGAGGGTGGATGTCAAAGAATGCCTTGAGTCCAGCAGATCCTGATGAATGTACCTTTCTTGTCCCTGGAGAGCTCGCAGGAGCAATACAACACACGCTTGTGCAGAGAACTTTCGAGAATGACATATATTAGAAAGGAGAGAGAAGTAATAAATGTAACAGGGAATCATGAATGCAAAATATTAGGTATGAAATAACAGGCTTCTCAGTTGCTATGGAATCCTAAAAATAGGGAAGAATAACTGACTGGGAGGGATGGGGAGCAGCAGATGTTTCTGTGGGTTTCATTGGGTAGCCCAGGCCTGACAAAGGCAGCACAGTGCTGCTTTCTGCAGCTGCAGAATTGGAGCACAGGCACCAGTTTGAATCCCAGCCAAGATAGCAGAGCTATCTTGACAGCGCAGTGGCTGTGCTTTCTTCTAGCACAGACTAGCTTCTATACACAAACAGCCCTCAGAACACAGTACAGCCTGAGGTTCAATCATGAGGCATAGAATGGGAGTCCACAGCTCCTCCAGGAACTGTGCCTATTTGCACCTCCCCACTCCCACGCCCATCTACTTTTCAAACTAATTTCTGCTTAGAAAATGCTTGGATGACAGATTTCCACCCATCTTTCTGCAGTATGCAAAGCTGACTGTCAGGAAACTGATGAGAGGACTCTTAAGTGGTGAGTAGCAGGGTGGGAGATTTTATCTTGGAGAAAAGTAGTTTTTGTTTTCCTCCTGGATGGATTGACCTTTCCTGTCTAATGAATTCTAGTCTGATGATTCCCTAAAAATATTTAGACAAATATTACTTCATGTCAAATAAATGTAAATATGTCAGAAACTTATTCTGTACCATTGTTACATTCTCTGTGTCATAACCCATTAAGCTACTTGTTTTTTCAAAGAGAAGTTCCATTAGAGATTGTGTTGTTCATCTGGTATTTCCTTCCTGATGGAGTTCAAATTTTTATCTGAGGTTGTTATAACTAAGGGGCTTGCTTGCCAGTTTATTTTTCTTTTGACGGTAAAAATGATATTTGGTAGCTGTGTGAGTACTGGAAAGAATAGGAAAATATACAGAAGGGAGGGGCTGTGGAAGAGGACATCAACTGAAAAATAGACACCGAACTGTCCTCTGAGCAGGTACTGCTACAGGTTACAGTAGGGTAGGTTCATGTTCTCTGGGTACCTTTTTTTAAAATTTTATTTTATGTGTTTCTTTTTATTTTTTATTTTTTTAATATATTTTATTTTATATAATTCTTATGTAATTTTTCATTTTTGCACAATGTATGCATTTTCATTTTGGTTATAGTCCCCATACAATTCCCACCCCTTATTTTGCCCCTAATCATGCCTCCCCTCCCCTCTCCCACCCCGTAGAGTGTCTCTGGTTTATAGTTGCTTGTTGATTTTGATTTTTTCTTTATTATAATCAATCTTTTTGATGCCTTTCTCCATGCTACAAAAAGTTGAAACTGAGGAGAAAAGTTCAGGGCTCTTCACATAGATTCTTGTTAGTAGTCTTACTTGTTTGTGGCTTGGGGTCTCTGTGAGTGACGATTTCTCACAAAGGACATTTTGAACCAAAGGCAAAAGTCTTTCCCTAAAGTTTCGTTGAGATTCCCTGCTTTAGATAAATAATTATCTTTTTTCAGAAGGCTTTGTTAAATTCAAAGACAAAAAAATAAGATCTGTAATGTAGGTACAGGTAGGAATTGTAACAGTGTGAAGCTAAAAAGGCCTGGGAAAAAAACAGAGTGAGGAAATGTTCCCCGAGACTTGAAGTGTGAACTTCAGAGCAAGACTGGTGTTTTACAGACATTGCTTAAGGAGCAGGAGCACCTCCTTCCAAAGACTTTTGCATATGGATGTTCTTGCCCTTAGCTGCAAGTCAGGTTGAATCCTTAAGTGAGGAGGTGTCAATGGGGGAAGGGGACTCTGAAAAAAGTAATATAAAGAAGTGTAGGAAGGATTCCAGGATTCCTCACCCCCCACCACTTCCACCCCCAGACACCAATCCCCAGTCTAGATTTCTTGTAATAGGTACCCGGCCTCGAGAAGAAAGAAGAATCCTTGGTGGTCGACCTCTGAGGAGAGAGAAGCTGAAAATCTTGCAGGTAACTGGGCAGCTGAATCGGCTTCTGATCTATTGATAGTTTTTGTTGCAGGCTGGAGAGCGAGTATCAGAGGCCCTGGACCTATTGTTGTTGGTGTGGGCCAACATCTCACAAAGAGCTGTTTATCAGATCTTCTGTCATCCTTTCCCAATGCTGCCATTTCTGTTGTTGTCTGTTCCAGCATCTGGTACTGTTGCTGAGGGCTGCTGTGGCATCATCTCTGTGGCGCCACCTGTGGGTTCCTCTGGCTACATGCACTTAAGGCCCTCATAGTTGGGACAGCACCATCTTGGATGAGCAGCCTTCTGTCTGGGACTTCTAAACACTGTGGACACTATCTAGAGTGAGATAACCAGCCACCTGTGGCCTTGAGAACTCCTTGTTTCCCCTCTTTGTTAAATAAACACCTTTATTATTGTTTCCTGAACCTGAGTGGTCTTGCAATTGTGTATGTAGTTGAAGACCTCATAGACCTGCCCTCTATTTGGCACTGTCCTTGCATGGCTACATAGTACCCATACAAGAGCCCTGCTTCAAAGGGATGCCACTTATTTTGCTCTATAACATACCTACAATGTGGAAAAATAAAGATTTTCTGAAAAAACTCTCCCCTAAATAAAACTACAGAAAAATCAAATTTTGCTCTTAGGAAAAGCTGATAAATAGGAATCAGATATATGAACAAGAATAACATAATAGCAAAACATTAAAGGGGAAGAAGGAAAGGATAGAATTTGTATAGTCAAATGGTTATGAGTCAATACTAGCAAATAAAGTACTATTTTACATATAGAAAGTTTGATATAACCCTCATGGTAACCACAAGACAAAAATCTAGAATAGACACTTAGAAGAAGAAATAAAGAAACTGAGAGAACCAGTAGGGAAAGTCATTAAACTGAAAAAAGCAGATAAAAACACATGGAACAACAGAGAGCATGAAAGAAACACCTTAAATAGAGGTATGGGTCAGATGGACTTCATAGACATCTATGGAGCCATCCATCTAAAAAGAAATGTATACATATTTTTCTAAAGTGTACATCATAATTCTCAAGTATAGATCATATCCAGGAACATAAACATGTCCCAAAGTACATTAAAATTGAAATTATATCACATACCTTTTCTGTATAAATAAATAAATAAATCTTAAAAAAAAGAAAAAAGAAAAAAGAAAGTCACTTCATGAAATTAGAGTAATAGATGAATATATGTGAATACATATTCTCTAAAAAAAAAAGATTCAGCACCCATTTCTGATTAAAAATACTCAATGAAATAAGAGTAAAAGGAACATATCACAACACATTAAGGCCAATAGGACAATCTCACAGCCAACATCATAATGGTGAAGATCTGAAAACATTTCCCCTAGATCACAAACAAGACAGGGATATTCACTGCTATCACTACTGTTCAACATATTATGAAAGTACTAACCAAAAAAATTAGACAACAAAATAAATAAAAGGTATCTAATTTGAAAAAGAAGAAGTAAAGCTCTCACTATTTGCAGAATGACATGATAATGTTTAGAGAAAATTCAAAAGACTACCAAAAATAACTTGAAATAATGAACGACTATAGTAAAGTAGCAGGATACGAAATCAACACACAAAAATTGTATGTCTATATGCAAGCAATGAATTAGAAAAAAGAAATTAAGAAAATAATTTCATTTATAATAGCACCAAAAGGGATGAAATACCTGGGAGTAAACTTAACAAAGGAGTTGAAGGATCTATACATGAAAACTATAAGACTTGTTAAAAGAAGTAAAATAAGTCACAAAGAAGTGGAAAGATATCCCACGTTCATGGATTCAAAGAATATACACTGTCAGAATGGCCATATTACCTAGGGCAATTTACAGATTCAGTGTAATACCATTCTTCATAACAATATTCTTCAAGGAAATAAAACAAAGTGATAAAATTTGTATAGAAGCATAGACAACCCTGAATAGCCAAAGCAATCTCCATAGAAAAGAAAAAAAATTTAGGTATCACATTTCATGACTTTGAACCAAAATTAGGTTATTAGAACAATTAAAATTATTAGAACAATTAAAATTAGGTTATTAGAACAAAAATAGAAACACAGGCCAACAGAATTGAATGGAAAGCCCAGAAATAATTCTACACAAATATGGAGAGTTAATCTTTGACAAAGGAATTGTGATCAAACAATGGAGAAAGGAAAGTCTCTTCAACAAATTCAATCAAAAATGGCATCAACATCACTTATTATAATGGGAATACAATCAAAACCACAATATGGTATCATCTCAGTCCTGTGAGAATGGCCTATATAAAAAAGGCTGAAAACAGCAAATGTTGGCAAGAATGAAGAGAAAAAGAAACACTTATCTACTGTTGGTGGGAATGGAATTCAGTGGAGCTTCATGGGAAATGGTATGGAGATTTCTGAAGAAAAAAAAAAAAAGACCCAAAACAAACAGCAAAAAACTGAAAATATACCAGTAATACTTTTAGATATTTACCCAAAGAATATAAAAACACTAATACCAAAATATTTATGCACTCCAATGTTCAAAGCAGCATTATTTACAATATCCAACTCATAACATAAATGTCAATTGGATAAAAAAAATTGTAAAATACATACTCAATGGAATATTACCCAGCAACTAAAAAGAATGAGATTGTGTGTTTTGGGATAAAATGAATGGGTCTTGAGGTGATCATGCTAAGTGAAACAAGTCAGAAAGTGAAAGAAAGTTACTAGACGATTTCATTTGTGGAATATAAACAACCAAAGAAAACAAAGTGGCAGAACTATAATAATACATATTGGTTACCAGGAGGATGGGGAGGAGGAGATAGGAAAGGGAAGGTAACAGGGTTTTGGCACTGGAGATTTGAGTGAGAGGTTGTGGAGATATGAGGTTGTAATGTCAAAATTACATATTTAAATAAACAAGTTGCTAATCAATATAATGTTGGAGAATAAAGATGTTCTTGGTATATTATTGGATACTGTTACCTTACAATATAATGACTAACTGATAGAGTCTAGGACACAAAACAGGGCTTTCAAACTCAAATATTAAATATAAGTTAGATACAGGATTTTTTGCCCCTTTTAGTTTCAGTTCTACAAATACTGATAAATCCACACAATAATGTAACCATTGGTACAATTAAGATACAGAACAATTCCATCACACCAAAAAATTCCTTCATATATCTTCATGTCAAACCCTTTTCCATTTCTTAGCAATCATTGAAGTGTTTTCTGTCCTTATGGGTCTACCTCTTTTAGAATATCTTACATGGGCCTCTTAAATTTATCCTTAAAAATCACTTAATAGAATTTATTTGGGTTTTATCTACGTTGTTTTCTGTTTCAGTAGTTTGTCCTGTTTATTCCTTGCCATATGAATGGATCAGGTTTTACTTATCCCCCAGTTAAGGGATTGGTATGGAGAAAATTCAAATATTGAAACCCCCTAAATCTCAGTGTAACTATATTTGTAGACAGGGTCTTTTGGAAGTAATTAAGAATAAATGAGGTCATAGGGTGGGGTTCAAATTGAATAGAGCTGGTGCCCTTGTGAAAGAAGGATCAGACACAAGAGCTTGCTCTCTGAGCACATGCACTGAGGACAAACCATCTGAGCACACACTGAGAAGGTTACTGTCTACATGCCAAGAATAGAGTCCTCATCAGAAATGGCATTGGTTGACATCTGATTTAGACTTTGAGCCTTCAAAACTGCGAGAAATCAAACTATTGTTGAGCCTACACAGTCTGTGCTATTTTATTATAGAACGTCAAGCAGAGAGATACAGGGACATTTGGTCTGTTTTTACTTTGTGATTCTGAATAAACTTGTTATAAGCCAGAATCTATAAGCTTTTAAATTTTACATTTAATTATTAAAATAACCAGAGAGAAATCTGGTAAGATGGCAGCAGAGTGAAGACACTGGGTTCTCCTCCAAACATGAACAACAAAATTCATGTAAAACAAAATCAAAAGAACCCTGAGGAGAAAATCCTGTGATTCCCAAAGATAATAGTAACACCAGCACAATGGAAAGGGGTAGGAAAAACTGTAAGTGAAGTCTGTTTAGAGGGATAAGAGGGCAGTACAATCCACAAGAGGAAGGAGAAACTGCATGCAAAGTCCCCTACAGCTATTGATTTGAACACATGCCAACACTGGGGTTCCTAAGATCCAGAACTGCACTGGATAAGTGGTTTATGAATAGGCACCAAGGACAGAGGGTACATTTCTGGAAAGGTAGCTGTGGGAGCACATAGGGAAGACTACTTATTTGAATTTGAGGCTCATGACACAGATCAGTTGTAACCTGAATCAGGTCAGACTACCTGAGCTTCCCTTAGGCTGCTACTGAAGCCCTGCTGAGATATTCAGAACACCTGGCACCTCCCACAAAGAAACACTTCATAACAGGAAGTTCAAATTCCTGAGTCTACTGGAAGTAATCCTTTGTTGCCTATTGCCTTAATCCTCTTTAATATCTTTTACCTGTTGCCAGTTCCAGTCACCCAACTACTCCAGCAGGTACAAAAAATGACAGCTGAAAAAAGCAAAAACTAAAGGAATTTATCAACACCAAGCTGATGAAAGAGATCCTAAAGGGGTCATCATAAAGCAAGAGGACAATGAATATAGAGGCAACAGACACCTAAATTACTTAACATGAAGGAATAAGATGAAAGTAACAATGTGGTCTAGTAGAACCAATCAGAAATCAGACCTTCAATGGATCACAATAATGTCTATCACTTACAAACATCATTAGAACTTTCAAACATAAGATAATATAGAAGTAATGCTTAAAGCAATGGAACTGGATGCCCTCAAAATATAAAAAAGACAAGACAAATAAAGGGATGCCCTCAAAAAATAAAAAAGTGTAGGGTAAGGAAAAATATCAGGCTTTTCTGCCCTCCCGCCATCAGGATAGATGATGGATCCCTGAGGTCCTGAATGCATGCCTGATGGCGGGCACCTGGAATAGGGTGTGGGCAGAGGTAGATGGGATTCACCTGGGCTGAGACTGGGCTTTTAAGGGCAGCGTCACAGGGACGCCAGCAGCAGCAGCAGCAGAAGTCGAAGAAGCCAAAGCAGAAGCCCAAAGAGAAGCCGAGAAGCAGCAGAATGAACGCCAGGGAGCCCAGATAGAGTGAAGACTTGCTGGGGGCTCCCAGCCCCCCAGCCAGCACCCCTGCCTGCCATATGCCTGGTGAACCCCAATAAAAGACCTGCAAAAAAAACCACTGAGGACTCTGACTCCTCCTTTACCCGGTCTGCATGGGATCAGAAAACCTGCACTGTGTCCTGTCCTGCCCTTTACAATTGGCATAAGTTGGCAAGATGATCCATGCAGACAGGTATTGGAGCCCTCCAAAGACCTGGAGGGACTAAGGAGTAACAGTGTTTGCCTGTGACAACGCTGGAGGCGCCATGGTGGCACAGAAGGTGGACACCATCCGGGAGCTGCGGGACGAGACCTCAGCTGGAGGAGGAGACGCCCTAGAGGACCAACCAACGACACCCGAAAGGACCAGCCAATGACCCTGAGGCAGCAGAATCATTGGCAAAAAGAGGACCATGATTTGAAGCTCGCCAGTGCTGATTCAGGGAGAGACCAAGAGACTTGGACTGATGGACTGACAATTGAACTTGGACTGACAATCCTGCCAGAAGGCGGAGGACCTTGCAGGTTGATATGTTTTGGGACCCTGGGGGTGGAACAGTTTTGTTTGTAAACCCCAGGAGATGGGAGTCTGGGGGTGGCCAGTAGGCCTTGGTGGCCAAAAGCAGCCTGTGCATGCCCAGCAGCCAGGCAAAGGAGAAAAGCCAACTGAGAAGGCAAAAGCTGGTGCTGATGCTAAGTTGAGAAGCCCTGAGTGGCTGTTAAGCAAGCCTAAGTATGCTGAACTGTGAGTCTCGTAAAATCACCTATGGGTGATCCCTGCTCATTCTTGAGTGAGGGTGAGGAGCTGAGGAACCCGTCCTTGGGGGACGGGTGGGGAACTTGGCTTGGGGTGGAGCCCAAGCCGCATGTAGAGTTTGGATCCCCGACCCATGTGCTTGTGCAGTGGGTTGGCCTGAGTGCAGGGGTCTGCGAGTCGCATTGGTGGCTATGAAGGCCAAGTGTTGGAGAGACTGCAGACAGAAACCCTGAGGGTTGGCGATTACCCCCAACAGAATAGAATCGCCAATCCCAGAGCTAGTTCATCCTGGGGGTGGATGTGGTGTGTGGCTTGTAGCCGAGACTACAGCCATAGAAGGCCAGGAAGCCAGACGGCTCCTGGTGTGATATAGTAGATGCCGTGAGTGATTGCCCTCCCTCATATGAGCAGTGCCTTCGGCAGATTTGGTGGCTCATCTGCTGGTACCAATAATTGTCTTTTGCACTAGGTTGGGGCACTGCCTGGACTTATTTGTGTTCTGTTGTATTTTGTTATATTGTGATGCATTTGATTTTGTGGGCCATGGCTGCATTGTTTGTTTCCTTAGAAAATTGTTATATATGTATAGACTGTATGGCAGAAAACCCTGAGGGGGTGGACTGTAGGGTAAGGAAAAATATCAGGCTTTTCTGCCCTCCCGCCATCAGGATAGATGATGGATCCTTGAGGTCCTGAATGCATGCCTGCTGGCGGCCACCTGGAATAGGGTGTGGGCAGAGGTAGATGGGATTCACCTGGGCTGAGACTGGGCTTTTAAGGGCAGCAGCAGAAGTCGAAGAAGCCAAAGCAGAAGCCCAGAGAGAAGCCGAGAAGCAGCAGAATGAACGCCAGGGAGCCCAGATAGAGTGAAGACTTGCTGGCCAGCACCCCTGCCTGCCATATGCCTGGTGAACCCCAATAAAAGACCTGCAAAAAAACCAGTGAGGACTCTGACTCCTCCTTTACCCGGTCTGCATGGGATCAGAAAACCTGCACTGTGTTCTGTCCTGCCCTTTACAAAAAGACAAGACAAATTGAACAAAAGACAAAATCATATCAAATTGGCAATAAGCACTTCTATCTTGATAATCACCTTAAACATAAATAGTCTGAACTCATCAGTCAAAAGATGTAGAGTGGTTGAATAGATTTCAAAACAAAGTCCAACCTCCTGTTGTTTATAAGAAACTCACCAACAAAAATAAGAAGAAGGTAAGAGGCTAATGGCAACCAAAAAAAAAAAAAAAAAAATCAGGAACAGCTACACTTACATATGATGAAATAAACTTTCAATTAAGAAACTTAATGAGATAATGAAGGACACTATATTATAATTAAGGGTATAACACAATAAGAAGAAATACATATACATGGTGCCCCAAGATATACAAGACAATAGCAGAACCAAAGAGATATATTGATAACAACACAACAATACTAGGACCCCATAAAACTTCATTTAAAACAAAGAACAAACTAGATAAAGTATTAATAAGGAAACAATTGCTTTAAATGCTAGGCCAACAGGTATAACAACGTCTACAGAATACTTCACCCAAACTGTTGCACTAAAAGAAAACAAACTGTTGCACTTACATTTTTTTTTCACGTGCACATGGAAAATATTTCTGGACTAGAACATTTTCTAGACTAGACCATATTTTGGGGCACAAACCAATTATTAACAAAGCCACAAAGATCAAAATTTTACCTAGTACTTTTTCTAACCATTATAAGAAAAAATCAGGAAAGCTATGAAAAATGGATAATAAGCAATATGCTGCTTAATATCAATTTGATAAAAGAGCAATTCAAATCCGAAATTTAAAAATATCCGGAGAAGAATGAAAATGATTATGCAAATTACCAGGATATATGGGCTCTGGTGAAAACAGCCATTAAGTGAAAAGATAATTGCAATACAGTCCATATAAATCACAAATCAATGACAAATCACATCTAAAGCAGTTTGAGAAAGAGAAACAAATAAAACCAAAAATTAGTAGAAGGAAGGAAATAAGAGTAGAAATAAAGGAAATAGTGATCAAAAAGACTGTACCAAAAAAAAAAAAAAGTCAATGCAACTAAGAGCTGGTTCATTAAGAAGATAGGCGGGATTACAGTCAAAATAAGGGGGGTGGGAGTTGCATGGGGACGATAACCAAGATGAAAATGCATATATTGTGCAAAAATGAAAAATTATGTAAAAAATATATGAAATAAAAAGAACAATGATGTAAAAAATTTAAAAATAATAAAAAATAATAAAAAAATAAAAAATGGGAAAAAAGAAGATAAACAAAATTGATAAAACTATAGCTAAGGTAAAAAATTAAAAAGAAGAGAGAAAACATTAATAAACAGAATCACGATGAAAGGAAAAATCATTATAGGTAGCACAGAAATACAAAAGATCATAAGCAATTACTATAAATAACTACACCCAATAAATTTAATAGCCTTGAAGAAGTGGATATATTTCTAAATCAATATAATTTATGAAGACTAACAGAGGAAGAAACAGATGAACTGAACAAATTGATCACAAACATGAAAATTGAAACAGTAATATAAAACCTTCTGAAACACAAAAATGTTAGGACCAGATGAATTTACAAATGAATTCTATCAAATATTCAAAGAGCTAATGCCTAAGTTGTTTAAATTGTTTTATAAAATATAAGAAGGAATGCTCCACAATACATTTTGTTGCCAACATTACCTTAATACTAAAAACAACACAAGAAAATTTTAAACCAATATCCTTGAACATTGATGCAAAAATTTTCAGCTAAATACTAGCAAATCAAATTCAACAGTATATCACAAAGATTATATACCATGATCAAGTGGAATTAATCCAAGGGATGTAAAGACAGGTTAATTTAATTAAATCAATGTAATACACCATATCCACAAAAGTAGAGAAAAAATAATATATTCAACAGATGCAGAGGAAGTATTTGACAAGATTCAGAACCCATTTATGATTAAAAATCTAAGGAAGATGGGAACTGAAGGAAACTCTCAATAAAATAAATATGTCTCAAAGCAACAGTCACTATAATATTCGTTGATGAGAACCTGAAAGTTTTCCCCATAAAATCCAGCACAGGACAAGGATACCCATTATCACTGCTTTTGTTAAACTTAGTACTACAGGTTTTGGTGAGAGTTATCAGACAGTACAGAAAGTAAGGGAATCCAAGTCAGAAAAGAAGAAGTGAAACTATTTGCAGATGATATGATATTACACATAGAAGCTCCTAAAGACTCCATCAAAAAGTTATTAGAAACAAGAATGAAAACAGCAAATTGGCAGTAACAAATTCAACACACAAAAATCCAGTCTTTTAATATACAAACAACAATAAGAAATTAAGAAAATAGTTCCATTGTTTCAAAAAGAATCAAGTACCTCAATGAAACCAACAAAGGAATTATAAGAACTATACAGGGTCTCCCTGGTAGTGCGAGGGCTTAAGATGCAACTTATGAATAAGAAGCTGTTTGCAGCCTCTGCAGCATGAGTTCGACCCCCGGGCCAGCCATAGAGCTACCCACATGGCGCAGCAGACCTTTCCTGACTTGCCCGCTTCTCTCCTCAGCACTGTATTTCAGTCAGTCTGCCTGTTCTGTTCCCCACTCTGTCTCTGGTGAGTCCTGTCACCCCCTGCACTTCTGGCCTGTACCCCAGTTCTTGTATGCATAAATAAATAAATCTTAAAAAAAGAACTATAGAATGAAATTAATAAGATGTTATTAAAGGACTTAATATAAGGAGATAGAAGGATACATATATTCCTGCTTATGGTAGTGAGAATCAATAAAATAAAAGTGACTATGCTATCTAAAACAAAATACAAATTCAATATAGTCTCCATCAAAATCCCAACAATGTTTTTCAAAAAGACTGACAAAGATGCTAAAATTTATGTGGAACCACAAGAGAGGCCTCTAATTGTAGAAGCAACCCTAAGAAAAAAGGAGATAAATAGAAGTATACTTGATTTCTAGCTTTACTATAAAGCAGCAGTATTAAAAACCATATTTTCACAAAAATAGACACATGGACCAAAGGAACAGAATTGAAAGTCCAGATATAATGCCATGCATATACCAGCATCTATTCTATGATAAAATATTCGTGACTTCAGATTGGAGAAAAGTTCATCTCTTTAATAAATGGTTTAGGGAACATTAGAAATCCACATGTACGAGAACGAGGTTGTATTACTCACTAACACCATACACAAAAAATAAATTTCAAATGGATTAAAGATTTAGATATAACAATAAAATACATAGAAGAAAGCATTGGCAACATGTTCCATGATATCAACAGTAAAGATATTTTTGGTGACTTAATCCCTATGGCAAAGGATTTTAAAAGATTTAAAGGACTTAAAATATAAAAATTTGTAATTATCTCAAGTTAAAAATATTCTATGCAGGGAAAGAAAATATAAGACAACCAAATAGACATTCTACTGAATAAGAGAAAATATTTACACAATATATAATTTCTAAGGGATTAATATCCAAGATAAAAATATCTCATACAATTCAACACTAAAAACTCCACATAATCCAGTAAAGAAATGGGCAGCAGATATGAACTGACAGTTCACCAAAAAGGATATCCAAAAGCTAAAATATATATGAAAAAATGTTCATCTTACTTCAATAAGAGAGATGCAGATTAAAACTACAATGAGACCCGGCTGCTCCCAGGCCACCGGAGGAGGGTCCCACATGGCGCGCAGACCTCTCCTGCCGCCCGCTGCTCCCCTCAGCAGTGTACTTCGGTCCTTCTGCCTGCTCTGCTCCCCGCTCTGGCTCTGGTGAATTCTCTCACCCTCCCGTGCTTCTGACTGTACCCAGTGCTTGTATAAATAAATAAATAAATAAATCTTTAAAAAAAAAAAACAAAAGAAAATATATTTAAAAAAAAAAAAAAAAACTACAATGAGAAAGCATTTCACACCTTTGGGAATGACACATATTAAAAAGACCCCCAAAAGCAAAGTGCTGGAGAGGATGTGTAGGAAAAAGAACTCTATTACACTGTTGGTGGTAAAACCATGATAAAAAGCAATCTGGATTCATCTTAAAAGATTGAAAATGGTAATATCATACAACTGGCAATCCCATCCCTGGGCTATAGAATATGAAACTATCATCATAAAAACACACGTTCAACAATATTCACAGTAGCATTATTTATTACAGTTATCATGAAAACAACCTAAATCTCCTTCAGTAAACTAATGGATCAAGAAGATTACATACATGCACACCATGGAGTATTATATTAGAGTAAGAAAGAATGGAATGTAATCATTTTCACAAAATGTAGGGAATTTGAGAGAGTTATATACAGCAAAATATTTCAGAATGATAAAACATATATTAGACATTCAGATAGCAGACAATTTAACAATGTAAAACACTAATAAAAACAACACACTAGTGGACATCAATAAACATCCTGAGGGCTCTGAGTTTGAGGGGGGAAGGGACAAGGGGACACAGAGAATGGTGGTGGGAAAATAGAAAATATATTTCCTTAAAACAGTTATATTTTTTTTCCATAAAAATTAATTCACTAGGGGGCTTCCCCAGTGGCACAGCAGTTGAGTGCTGGGTTGTGAAGCTGCCTGCAGCCTCTGCAGCGCCAATTTGATCCCCGGAAGCCAGGCGAGGGTCCCACATGGTGCTCAGACCTCTCCTGCCACACCCACTGCTCCCCTCAGCAGTGTACTTCGTCAATCTGCCTGTTCTACTCTCCGCTCTGGCTCTGGTGAATTCTTTCACTCTCCCACGCTTCTGACTGTACCCAGTGCTTGTATAAACAAACAAACAAATAAACAAACAAACAAATATTAAAAAAAAATCACTGGTGGCACAGGTGGTTGAGCTCAGCGCTGTGAAGCTGTCTGCAGCCTCTGCAGTGCCGGTTAGATCCTAGCCGGCAAGGGTCCCACATGGCACTGCTGACCTCTCCTGTCACCCCTGCTGCTCCCCTCAGCAGTGTATTTTGTCAGTCTGCCTGTTCTGGTCACCGCTCTGTCTTTGGTGAATACTCTCACCCTCCCGCGAATCTGGCCTGTTCCCTGGTTCTTGTATAAATAAATCAATAAATCTTTAAAAACAATTCACTAAACCTTTCACTTTTAAAATATTTTAAAAATAGTCAATAAATTTTGTAATTCAAAAATTCACAAGTAACATTGTAATAAAACAGAGGGACTTGATCAACACATGTGCAACCTTTTGTATAGTAGAGATGAGGAGCAAAGCTATATTTAAACACACCCTTGAAAATAGGACTCCAGATATGAATTGGTATATCTATCAGATATACTTTTTAAGATTTTTATTTGGAAATAAGTCATGTAGGATGAGAAGAGTTGGGGAGGGCATCCATTATGGTTGTGAGATCTGATTCCTGGACTGTAACTCAGGCAGCTCCACCCTAGCCTCACATCAGTTCTCTGAGGCTGGCTTCTGATATCTGGACTGAAAATAACCTGGAAACAACAGTGGAGCCAGCAGATTTCTTATCCCAAAATCCACCTTCCACAGTTTCCTGTGTGTTGAAGAGTTGAAAATTCCCTTGGGCATTAGGTGGTTATCTGTTTGTTGGGGGGAGAAAGGATGGTGAGTGGGAGGGGATGGGTGAAAGGGGATAAGGACCTGTTCAAGAATCTGCTCTTCCTTTTCAGTGATTTTTGTAAGAATCTAAATTCTTATTTTAATAGCCTTACTATGGAAATCAGGCTAGAGAATTTTTTTTTTTTTTTTCAGTTTTAATTATCTTTTATTCAAAGAGATAAAAGTTTGGGGAAAATTTTGGAAATTCATTAATACATTTATGGATAAATAATATTTAAACATACTTAAATATATAAATTATAATATATTCCTCAGCATGTCATACATTTATATTGTTTCCCATTTAGTATTAGCTGAGTAATAGGAATTGAACTAATCTTTCTGAATTATGAGGAATTTAAGTCAAGGCATATAAAGTTCAAAATACATCAATATACATTATTACTTTGCTATGCTTGAAAAATTTTTTCTTTGTTCAGAATATGCAAGTAGTTATTTCATTTTAAAATGAATATAAAATGAAAATTCTTGTCTACTTTCATTCTGTAAAATCACGTTGACTCAAAATAACTTGAATAACTTTTACAAAGTGAGAGCAAGTTTATATCTTTTTTTTTTTTTTTTTTTTTTTTTTTTTCCTGATGAGAATTTTTAAGTTTACTCTCTCAGCAATTTTCAAATATGCAATACAGGTTTAACACTCATCACTAAGGTGTAATTACGTTACATTCCCAGGACTTATTTTATTTTATTTTTTTTTTATTATTTTTTTTTAAATATTAAATTTTATTTTTATATTCCCCCATACAATTGCAAACGCCCCATTCTGACCCCAATCCTTCCCCTCCCGCCCCCCACCCCCAAAAAGTGTCTCTGGTTCATAGTTTTTTGTTGATTTTGATTTTCACTTTCTTATATTCATTTTCCTGGTCCCTTATTTAAGTTTTCTAGATTCCTGCTATGAGTGAGACCATCCGGTATTTTTCTTTTCTTTTTGGCTTATTTCGCTGAGCATGATCCCTTCCAGTGCCATCCATGTTGCTGCAAATTGCATGTGTTTATCTTTTTTGAATGCTGAGTAATATTCCATGGTATATATGTACCACATCTTCTTGATCCAGTCATCTATTTTTGGGCATTTGGGTTGTTTCCAAAGCTTAGCTATTGTAAACAGTGCTGCTATAAACATAGGAGTGCAGGTGCTCTTTGGAATTGATGTTTCTGTGTCCTTTGGGTAAATACCTAGGAGTGGAATTGCTGGATCATATGGAAGCTCTATGTTTAGTAGGTCCAGAAATCTCCACACAGCTCTCCATAGTGGTTGGACCAGTTTGCACTCCCACCAACAGTGCACAAGAGTTCCTTTTTCTCCACATCCTCGCCAACATTTGTTGTTGCTAGTTTTTTTAATATGTGCCATTCTCACTGGTGTGAGATGGTATCTCATGGTAGTTTTGATTTGCATTTCCCTGATTACAAGTGATGTTGAACATTTTTTTCATGTCTGTTGGCCATTTGCATTTCCTCTTCAGAGAAGTTTCTTTTTAGCTCTTCTGCCCATTTTTTGACTGGATTATATTCTTTGTTGTTGCTGAGTCTCATCAGCTCTTTGCAGATTTTTGTGATCAGTCCTTTATCATTAGTGTGGGTGCAAAAATGTTCTCCCAGTTGGTGGGGTTTCTCTTTGTTTTGTTATTGTCTCTTTTGCTGTGCAGAAGCTCTTTAATTTGATGTAGTCCCAGCTGTTGATCTTTCTCTTCACTATCACTGCTTTGGGTGATGTGTCTGTAAAGATGTCTTTGATGTGCAAATCCCGTAGTGTTTCGCCTATATTTCCTTCTATGTATTTATGGTTTCAGTCTTATGTCTAGTTCTTTAATCCATTTTGAGTTGATTTTTGTGTATGGTGTGAGGTAGTGGTCAAGCTTCATTCTTTTGCATGTAGCGACCCAGTTTTCCCAGCACCATTTATTGAACAAACTTCTTTGCTCCAATGCATAGTCTTTGCTCCTTTGTCAAAGATTAGTTGACCATAAATCTGTGGTTTATTTCTGGATTTTCTATTCGATTCCATTGGTCTGTATGTCTGTTCTTGTTCCAATACCATGCAGTTTTGATGATTATGGCTTTGTAGTATAGTTGAAGTCTGGGAGTGTGATGCCTCCATTCCTTCTTTTTTTTCAGTAGAGCTTTGGCTATTCGGGGTTTTTGGTGATTCCATATGAATTTCATCAATAATTGTTCTATTTCTTTGAAGAATGCCATTGAAGATTTTGATTGGAATAGCATTGAATCTGTATATTGCTTTTGGTAGGATGGCCATTTTATAAATGTTTATTCTTCCAATCCATGAGCAGGGGATGTCTTTCCATTTCTTGTGTCTTCTTCTATTTCTTTAACAGTGTTTTATAGTTTTCTTTGTATAGGTCCTTACCCTTTTGTTAGATTTATTCCAAAATATTTGATT